>NC_051273.1:32031313-32203813 GCF_015220745.1 Sebastes umbrosus
CATCTTGGCCAGCTGAGCTGAGTCTGATCTGAAGTGTTGACAGAGAAGGTCACACTCAGGAAGGTAAAATATAGATTGTATTTTTGGATTGTTTTTACCTATTCTGAAAGAAATCATGGAGTTATTGAGGAACTCGATTTTCAGTACTATTTGATGTTTTGTATATAGCTTATTTTCTATTTTTCACTTTTTGTAAATAGTAAGCAATGATTGCACTTTGGGAGGCCGGCATAATAAAAAGGGATTAATACAACGTTTTCCGACTATGCCAGTGTTTTTCATGTTGCACGGAGTTTTGACATAGAACCCCGCGACAGTGACTTTTTAGTAAATACTTCAAGCTGTGTGACTGTATTGTTGTATTGTATTGTTATTCCATTGTTACCATGGAAGCAGAAGTCAGAGTTGCCATGTCCGCATACTAGCGTTTGGGGAACTGTTTATATTGCCTATTAAGTGTGGCAGGTAAAAAATAAAAGAGAGAGAGAGAGACTGAGCAGTCTTTGCTTTGACTTATGTTCCAACGTTACATGAATATAATTCATATAATAAACCACACTTAATATATATAAAACGTTGGACTCTTATACATTATAAATGTTTTTGAGTGTTCTCTGACGTGTAATTGTAGCTTTCCCTTTAAGACACTTGGCAACCCAGCGGCAGCGGCAGCGCCTCATCCAGTGAGCCCAGTCAGACTAACCAACGGGCTAGCTAGCTAATGATTGACACACAGTAGTAAAGCTCTTCAGGACTCCTTCACATCACTTCACAAGGTTAGACACACAGACAAGAACCTCAACCTGCCGTGTCATACGAAGGAGAACATGTCTGACTCAGCTAGAGAGCTTGAAAATGAACAGTTAAACGACAATATAGCGAGCAGAACTAGTGAGTAGCAGCAGCTAGCTGTAGCTAAGGTTACCAGATGTTAAACGGACGGTGAGTCCGCGTTAGCTGGATAAACATCAGCCCGGTCTGGCACACATTACCAGGGAAGAGACAGGTTACTGTAATATCCCAGTTACCCCTTTACCAGTGTTGTTGAGTTAACTAACTGTGAGCACAGCTGGTAGCAGGAAGCTACCGGATAGATGAGTTAGCTGAGTAATAGACAGTACTGGAGGTAAATCATAATAATACCCGTCATGCCTGCTGCTGACAGCATGGCTGGAACTACAGCTGACAGAGTGGACTCTGGAGAAGAGACACATTTGTGTTAATGTTAACACTAAATTATGGCTTCAAATGTGTAATAAACCTCTGTAGCCTCTGAGGTACACAGTTAGCATTTATTTACTACGTGGTGATAACAATGAGTAGAATTCGAGTATACAGATTCAGATTCAGAACCTGCTGCTAGAGTCCTCACTAAGACCAAGACAGTGGATCATATCAGTCCAGTTCTGAGGTCTCTACACTGGCTCCCTGTCTCTCTCAGAGAACTGATTTCA
Source organism: Sebastes umbrosus (assembly GCF_015220745.1). Taxonomy (NCBI): domain Eukaryota; kingdom Metazoa; phylum Chordata; class Actinopteri; order Perciformes; family Sebastidae; genus Sebastes; species Sebastes umbrosus. Next base: position 32,032,768 of record NC_051273.1, read on the forward strand.
AAATAATCCTGCTGCTTTACAAAGCACTAAATGGTTTAGCGCCAAAACACATTTCTGATCTTCTGCTATGTTATGAACCATCCAGACCTCTCAGGTCATCTGGATCAGGTCTGCTTAGTGTCCCCAGAGTCACAACTAAACATGCAGAAGAAGTAGCGTTCAGTTTTTATGCACCAAATATCTGGAACAAGCTCCAAGAAACCTGCAGGACCAACTCCAACTCTGACTTCCTTTAAGTCAAAGATTAAAACGTTCCTGTTTGCTGCTGCCTTTTATTAAACCAGATAATGATCTTATATACTGCACTAGAGCTTTTACTCTTGTGTGTTATATTCTATTTTAACTTCTATCCTTTATTTTTAGCTTGTTTTTATTTTCTAATCTTTAATGTTTTTATGTTTTTATGACTGTTTTAATTATGTCTTAATGTTCTTCTGCACTTTGTCGCAATGTTCTTGAATGTTTATGTAAAGCACTTTGAATTGCCCTGTTGCTGAAATGTGCTCTACAAATAAAGCTGCCTTGCCTCGCCTTACAGTAGCTGACATCAAGATTCAGTTAGACCTGCTGTACTGTTTGACCTGCAGTAATTCACTATTCTGGAAATAATAACGATACTTCTTTAACTGCTGCCAGCTTTCAAAGCACATTGTAATCAAAGCCCACGCTGTGCTTTCCAAATAAGTGCAACCCACATGAATTTATAATTTGAGAGATATGAATAGAAGTTTTCCTGCAAAGAGTTATATAGAGTTTGATTAGAAATCTAGTGAATATAGTTTTTACTGGAAATATTGCCTGACTGTAATACATCTACACAGACATCCTGCTAAAGGTCTTATTTGTCCCTAGGATTGTTATGGCCAAACCATCTGATGACATCACCTCTGTGCAGGGTCACACTTTCACTGGCCATACCTTCCAACATTATTCAGAAATGAAGCCAGACAGGTAGGAAGGTTTGATTTGGGTTGGTCATCCACTCTGAATCAAGTTAAAGGAACAGTGTGTGTAGCATTTTGGAGGATCTATTAGCAGAAATGGAATATGGTAATCGTATGTTTTCATTAGTGTATAATCACCTGAAACTAAGAATCATTGTGTTTTCGTTATCTTAGAATGAGCCCTTCACATCTACGTAGGGAGCGGGTCCTCTTCACGGAGTCCACCATGTTGCTCTGCCATGTTTCTACAGTAGCCCAGAATGGACAAACCAAACACTGGCTCTAGAGAGTGGCTTTAGCATTTTTACTTTACCTGAAGGCCACCGTACCGTAGTTCTCCGACACACTAGTGAAACTGCGGTAACGTGAGCCGCAGAGTGCAAAACCGTGGTACCACCAGCCGCCGTCTGACTTCTGTTGCTCCTAAAGTAGCGTTATTATGGTATGGATGTCCTCTGAGCGAGGCGAACGGCGTCGTCACGGTTTTGCACTGGGCGGCTCGCGTTACCTCAGTCTTGGAAAGGGAGCAGTGAGTGGAGGGTTGCTCAGTTGGCTGCAATCTGCAACCACACCACTAGATGCCCCCAAATCCTACACACTGTACCTTTAAGTGTTAAACTAAGTGAATGCAACATGAGATTGATTTTATGGTTTTTAATGCTCTTGGTGTTTTGTTAATGTGTAGCATCTAGGCTTAATGCAGTATACAAAATGAGTTGAGAGTTTCTTTCCAACGTACTTAATGTGATGTAGGATCTACATGGACTACAATGCCACCACTCCGCTGGAACCTGAGGTGATCCAGGCCATTTCTGAAGCCCTCCAAGATGCCTGGGGAAACCCTAGTAGCAATTATATAGCAGGTGAAGAATACTTAAACCTTCATCAAAATGCCATTGAATTGAAGTGGAATTGGATAGCAAGATGTGTGTGTGTGTGTGTGTGTGTGTGCTCATTTTCCTTTAATGAGCTACGCTTTTCCCCAATTTGCCTTCTCAGCACCTAACCAATAAAGTCTCAGCGTGCAAACAATAAAAAGTACTTCTTTTATAAATCAATTTTATTTTTCTAGGTGCTAAAGCCAAGGCAATAATTAATCAGTCCAGAGAGAATGTGGCGAGAATGGTTGGAGGGAAAGCAGAAGACATCATTTTCACATCGGGTGGAACGGAGGTAAATCATTATTGGGTTTTTTTAAGCTATATTCGTTTTGTGTGATGCTGAAAAATATTTTGTGCAGAATATTGGTATCATGCATGCAAAGGTGGTTCATATAGCAAACAAATCTTCTTTCAGGCCAACAACCTGGTGCTCCACACTGCTGTAGAGCACTTCAGGAGAAGCTGCAGGGCTGCAGAGCAAGGCGAAGGACACCAGAATGGAAGCAACGGCCTCCCTCACATTATCACCTCAAATGTGGAACACGACTCGGTCAAACTAGTAGCTGAGCACCTACAGAAAGATGGCAAGGCAGGTAGGAGGCCATCCTGTAAAGCTTTATTCAGATTAATGCCTGGAGAATCTTTCAGACTTTATTTTAACAACAAATCTAAAGTAGCTTCCCTACGTTTACTTCTTGAGTAACAGTGTTTTTGTCACAGATGTGACATATGTGCCTGTGTCTAAGGTGACAGCCCGTGTGGAGGTGGAGGATGTCCTTGCTGCGGTGCGTCCCAACACATGTCTCATCTCTATCATGCTGGCCAACAATGAGACAGGAGTCATCATGGTAAGAAGGAGATAGAGGCTTGGAAAGCTGCCTCTTCTATGTTCTCTTCTATTTCTTTATAGTAATGATAATGAATAAAGAGATTCTACTTTTATTATCATAACAGATGTTAGAATGGAACAATTCATCAGTTTTCAAAGGAGGAATTGGTGCTGATGAAGCAGACAGTTGATTAGTGGATAAATCCTCACATGTATCATTTATCAAATATGAATACTTGAATACAATTCTAATGTAAAAACAAAAACTCTGGGTACGGTACAGTCTAATGTGCTCTGTATGCTGAAACATCTTCCTCTCATCAGCCAATCCAAGAGATCTGCCAGAGAATAAAATCTCTCAACAAGCAGCATGATGGGCTCAGGATCCTGCTCCACACTGATGCTGCTCAGGCTCTGGGGAAAATCAGAGTAGATGCCTTTGAACTGGGTGTGGATTACCTCACCATAGTGGGACACAAGGTCAGGAATCTGTTGTATGAAATATCTTGATTTGGCATCGGAACGCTAAACACGAAAACATGTTATTGACAGGTCTTGTGATAATTTCTAGTTCTACGCACCTCGGATCGGTGCTTTGTACGTGAACGGCCCTGGAACGAGTACGCCGTTGTATCCGATGCTGTTTGGAGGAGGACAGGAGAGAAACTTCAGACCAGGGTAACATACTGCATTGTCTCACTTGAGGAATAATCAATAAAGTATTTAATAGACATGAAACAACGCCCGAGATCTAAATATAAGGGTCTATTTTCTCTCTTTCTGGATGTTACAGCACAGAAAACACACCAATGATTGCTGGTCTGGGAAAGGTATGTTTCCTGCTCCATATATGTGTTACTGGAATTTACTTTTTAAAGGACCAGTGTGTAACATTTTGGGGGATCTATTAGCAGAAATATAATATAATATTTGTTACTATGTTTTCATTAGTGTATTATCACCAGAAACAAAGAATCACTTAGTTTTCGTTAGCTTAGAATGAGCCCTTCATATCTACATAAGGAACGGGTCCTCTTCACGCAGTCCGCCATGTTGCTCTACCGTGTTTCTACAGTAGCCCAGAACGTCAAACCAAACACTGGTTCTAGAAAGAGCCTTTCGCATTTTTATGTTGCCTGAAGGCCACCGTAGTTCTCCGACATGCTTGTGAAACTGCAGTAACGTGGGCCGCAAAGTGTTAAACCGTGGCACCGCCAGCCGCCGTCTGACTTCAGTTGCTCCTAAAGTAGTGTTAATATGGTAAGGATGGCCCCTGAGCGAGGCGAACGGCGTTACCACAGCTTTGCACTCGGCGGCTCACGTTAGTGAGTTGTGGGGTATGTAGTTTTGTTGCAATCTGCAACCACACCACTAGATCCCGCCAAATCCTACACACTGCACCTTTAAGGTTTTAGATCATTCCTCCAGAAGCTTGCACCAAATAATATTTGCCTCTTTTATCTTCCTGATTTAATGGCGCATATTTGAGTGGATAAATTAATGTCTTGTCAAAGCATTTTGGCAATAGGATTTTTGCATACGTGTTAAAATTACCATAGTGGTTACTGTATACCTGATGGCCTATTGTAAAACTACTGACAAGTTAGTGGAAGACAGGCACTTGATTGTTTCATTGTGAATCAACCTCTGAAATGACTTCTTGTCTCTATACAGAATAGTACAACTTGTTATTAGTCGTATTACGCTTCATTTGCAGCAACTTATTTATTCTGTGTCCGTCAGGCTGCAGAGCTGGTGACTTCTAATCTGTCAGATTATGAGAGTCACATGCGGAGTACCAAACTACACTTGGAAGAACGACTGAAGGTAAGTTTGATTCCATTTAGAGAGGTCATTGTGACTGTGATAGATGTCAACAATAATGTTATCAGTTTTTGGTGTGATGGAGGTTATTTTTATTTTTTATTTTATTTATTATCTCCGCCAGGCCTATGGGGAGATCATGCGTTCGGTCTTGTGTGTATCTGTTTGTCTGTCCACGGCTAATCTTGCATACTACTTGACCCATTAGTCTGATATTTTTTCTGCTTACAGTATTTATAAGTGTATACTCACGGACCTCTCAAGGTTGTGATCATTCACAATTTTTGAAAAAACTATTTTATTGAATGTTTTATACTGTCATTGACTGCTGACCCCTCACTCCTCTTAACCAGCCGACTTCAGTAGCAAAAGGAATTTCCTGCTAGGCAAAAAACAAGCCTTACCTAGTCTGTTACAGGCCACATTTGGCCCTCGTTGTGGCTCAAAAACTGGCATTTGGTCTTATTTTGAACCGGAGCATCTGCAGATTAATTCCATACCAGATATGTCATGGTCCACTAAAGTTAGGCACATTACGAGATAAATAAAACCCCGTTTTTGTTATCTTTGCCGCCATCTTAACTGTAAGGGAGCCGGGAGGGACAACTGAGTGAGATTCCACTCTTCTTTGTTTGTGAGGGGGAGAGGAAGACACACCTGGTGGAGATCTGCACTCTACTGAGTGCACTTTTCTAATTTGAACTGTAGTATGATTGCGGTTCACAGAGACTTTTGTTCTTTGACTTTAAAACTGATAACCTGTAATATCATCATTCCGTATGTTTTCCTTTTCAGGCCGTTTTTAAAGACAGGATCCACTTCAACAGCCATTACCCTGGCTCTGATATCCTCCCTAACACATGTAACGTGTCCATCCTGGGCCCAACATTACAAGGTGATGTCACGACTCTACCGTCTCTGTCCTATGTCTCTAACCCTACACCAAGAGGCAGGTCATGACCTGCACGGGGCTATTTGTAAACTACAAAGGCTTTGAATGATTAATCTCTCTCTCTCTCTCGCTTTAGGCTGGAGGGTATTGTCCAACTGCAGGACACTGTTGGCCAGCGTTGGCGCCGCCTGCCACTCAGACTGTGGAAACAGGTAAAAGAGTCCCTCTTTCACCTGTTATGCTTTTGTCCAGACACCATATTGATTGTATTTACATAACTCCCCCTGCGCTGCACGTGTCTGTCCATCAGGCCTTCCCATATCCTTCTGAGCTGTGGCGTCCCCTCAGAGGTGGCAGCTAACGCCTTGAGGTTGAGCGTGGGCAGGGGGACGACCAAAGCAGATGTGGACGCAGTTGTGGAGGACCTGAGGCAGACTGTGCAGCTGCTGGAAGAAATGGACTGATGGCCTTCATGTGCATAAACAGTTTATCCTTTAGGTCAAATAGGGTCGGATGTATAGAATGAAATAATCTGTGTTTATTGTTACATTAACTGATCATTTAAAATGGATGGAATATTTCATATAAATAATAAACGGGAAGAACTTGGAGTGACCTGAGGGGTGTTGTTATGGAGAGATGACTGTACTCAGCTTCCATCACGTCATGTGAGTAGTTAATCAGCTAATTGGAGTCAGGGCAACATGTATGAGTGTTATGGAAATAATATGTTAACATACTACTTTTAATACTTTTTCACTCATTTAATCAACTATAAAATATTATAGATTATGATCTTGCAAATGTGTCATCCGTGTAGTCGTCCCCACTGAGATGAATTTTTAAAATAGTTGTAAAAAATAACACTCACTGTAATCCACCATGCCTTGGCTCTGACTTCTCCCATTACTTAAGTTTCCGTGCTGCCTCAGCTCCCCCATCTCCAGTGAAGCGTTGGTGCGTGTGCCAGCATATGGTCACTGCCACACAAAAGAGAGCGGGAGGCCACGAGTGCTGCGCAGCCACCCGTCTTTCATTACCTTTCTATCTCACAGGCTCTGACCCCCCCCCCCCCCTCCTCTCTTCCCCAACAGCCATGCTGGCCAGCTGGCTGCCGCTCGAGTGTCACTTTCCTGGCTCGGGAAGAGGCAATGAGTGCATGAGTTTTTTGTTATTGAATGAGTATGAGCGAGAAAGAGATGGTAACGTGGTGGGAGCCAAAGAGCTCCAGGGAGCTTGTTCTGCCTGCCATAACCTACTCATAGCAGCCAGGGATGGTGCTTCATCGGGCCATCCAGGCTGCCCGAGCAGGGGATCTCGCAACCCTGAGGGAGCTGGCGTCTTCTGGTCACCTCTCACCTGCCATCACTGATGCTCAAGGTGCAGGCCCGGTGCACCACGCGGCGAGGTGTGGACGCCTGGAGTGCCTGCAGTTCCTGGTGAGCGAGCTGGGGCTGGCGGCTGATGCCCGGGCCTTGAACAGGGCCACACCAGCACATGATGCGGCAGCTACTGGCCACATCCGGGAGCTGCAGTGGCTGGTAGACCTGGGAGGCTGCAACATTGAGGTAAGTTTATCCACTGAGAACAATCTCTACAGAGAGAGAGAGAGAGGGAGAGGGAGGGAAACCTAGTCTGAGAGCTCAAATGCCTTGGAGAGATGCCACATGTCCAGCTTCCCTGGTAATTTCTTCCGACTCTGTTGTGAGTCTAAATTCAGGCGGTGGCTTTAGATGGTCATCAACTGATCCCTGAGTGAGGTTACATCACTGCAGTTGTAAAAGGTACTGTACGCTACCTTTTCAGATGTATTACCAGCTGATTACATCATGTGGTGTTGACTTACTGGATATCCATTAGTATTATATAGCAAGTGTAATTAAGTCCAGATGCTTGAGGGGAGCTCCCACTGAACTTAGCTATTAGTATAAAGTCAAGTCTGCAAGTCTCAAAGTTATACAGATCCATTGTGATTGAATTTGCAGGATCCTGGAGACCACCAGATGTCTTAATTGGTGGTCCTCATAAGAAATGCACCTGTTTATTGTCTTGCACTGTATCCTTTGTACATGCAGGTAATGAAACCCCTTTGACGTGTCTTGATAATCAAGAATGTTTATTACAATAAGCCTTTATAGTAGAGGAGTTCTACATCGAGCTTCATCTAAACTATCTTTGTTAATGTCTCCAGGATAGGGATGCTGCTGGTGCCACAGCACTCCACCTCGCAGCCCGCTTCGGCTGTGTGGAGGTCATTAAGTGGCTGCTCTCTGTCGGAGGGGTGGCCGAGGTGGAGACAAACTGTGGAGCTGTACCTGCTCACTACGCTGCAGCCAATGGGGACCTCACCTGTTTAAAGCTACTTGTTCAACAGGCACCTGGGTGAGTTCACAGACATCCCCAATTGGTCTTTAAAAAGACCGTTGAAAAAATAAGCTCAGCTTTTATGATGAATTTTATTCAGAAATCAATATGATTTATTTAATTAAGTCATTAAATTATTTATTTAAGGTTTTTATCTTACCACCATGACCTATACTACTGTAGTACTTATTACTTTTAATTCTAACTAACTAATTAAATTATTTAAAACAATATTTGTATGTTATTTTTTCTGTAACTTTACCTCTAGGGGTGGGAAGAAGGCTGGACCTGTCTTTGTGTGGGAGTGGGAGGCAATGTGTATGTGTGTATTTATGTATGTTTGTACATATTAAATGTTAAATGTAAGATATAATTTTTTTTTGTATTATGGCACTGGTGTTATGTTTTGTTATGTTTGTTATGCTATGTTTGGAAAAAAAAGGAATAAAAGGATTTTCCAAAAAAAAAGAAATCAATATGACCGAGGTCAAACCTGACTAAAGTAGTAGCACTACCCCAGTAGATGTGAGTATTTATTAACAAAACTATTAATTGAACAGAGGCAAAACACAAACTTTGGAAAGTTCAACAAAAATAACTTAAAATTGAAGAAAATAAAAAATACAATAGAGCTAAAACCAGCAGCCTGACAGCAAGCTGCCACCTACTGTCTGTAGTCTACTACTATCAGAGACAAATAACTGGCCTTTTCCTCTAGGAGCCTCACAACAGGAACCTGCCATCTGCTCAGGTACCGTAAGGTGCGCTAGCTGATGCAAAGCTTTTAAAGAAAAATCCGAATTTATCTCTGCATGAGTGCACAGAACAGTTGTAACTCCCACAACTTGACCATAACCAGTCTCTCTCACTGCTTACTGGTTCCCAACAGTTTCTGTAGTTAGACATACTGTATACCATACATTACTTTTAGCTAGCTTGATCTATTTAACCATCTATCTAGTACTGTGAGTGTAGCTAGCTTTATATATTTCATCCATGTATCCAGTACATTTAGCTAGCTTTATCTTTTTCAGCTTTTTATCCAGTACTGTTTGCTGGCTTATTATCTATTTCAGCTATATATCCAGTACTGTTAGCTAGCTTTATCTATTTCAGCCATGTATCCAGTACTGTTAGCTAGCTTTATCTATTTTAAAGGTCCCATATTATAAAAAAGTGAGATTTTCAAGTTTTTTTTTATCATAAAGCAGGCTTAAGTCCTATATAAATACTGTGAAAGTATCGAAACACTCAATCCACAGGGAAATACACACACCCTGTATTCAGAAACTCTGCATTTGAAACAAGCCATTAGGATTTCTGTCCATTTGTGATGTCACGAATATACAACATTTAGACCCTTGACACAATTTTAAACGTAAACATTCTAAATGTGTCCCAGTTTATTCCTGGTTGCAGTGTATGTGAATGACATCAGCTGACAAGAAGTAAACATGGACCCAAGCTGCTGCAATTCGGTTGCAATCCGTCAAAATTCCGTCAAAATTCCGTCAAAATGCGCTAAAACGGAGCGTTTCAGACAGAGGGTAAATACAGGCATATTCAGACAGACAGTATGAGGAAAAAAAAGTGTTTTTTGAACATTACAGCATGTAAACATGTTCTAGTTGAAACACAAAATACAAGTATGAAACCTGAAAATGAGCAACATATTGGACCTTTAACCATTTATCCATTACTTTTAGCTAAATTTCTTTTTTATTTTATTTTTTTATTTTAGTGACTTATTCATTTTTTTATTTTAGTGACATATTCAACCCTTATTCTATCACTTTTAGCTAACTATTTCAACTGTTTATCAATTACATTTAATCTAGCTGACTACATCAACTCTTTCAACAATTTTTCCATTTCATTTAGCTAACAATTTCATCTTCTCTGCTAGCCTGCTATCTAGTTTGCAGCCCGTGGTGTTAATGTGTCACAACTGACTCATATTGGTGGGATGGGAGGTAGTTTATGTAATGTGCAGTCAGCATCATAGCTGGTAGCTTACCTGTTACTGTAAATATACTGAAGATCAGCATGACACTAATTTGTTAGGCTGTTTATTCTCCTCATAAGCACAATTATATGGGTATATTGTTTAAAATCAAATCAATTTCAAAATAATTTCAATTGTGTTTATACTTGTTGAGCTACTCCATCATTTGTCCACGCACCCTTAGCAGAAGTACTCACTGTGGTAATGTACCCTTTGTATTGAATCACATTAGAGGACCTAATCATGCACAACTGGTTTCAGGTGTGCATGACAGACATCACTGATTAAGCAGACAACAAAAACATTGTCCTTGTGACAGGGGTGACTATTCACAGATTCTGAAACATTGGACTGAAGTTAATGGTCAAGTTTATTATTACAAATTAAATGTATTACACTGAACTTTATTAATTAGATACAACAAACTCTGCCACATACCTTTGGTAACCAAAAGAACAAGGGCACCCTTTTTGCTGACAGTGACTTGTGTTAACAAGAAGCACACTGACTGTGTCTCAATTATTAAGCATTAGAATAAATGTGTTGCTATTAGACACACTCAGTAATGATGATGATAGTTTTATGAAAGTTACAGTTTTGGGTGCAACTATATGTAGGTTTCAGTCATCTAGCTGATATATTTCAATAAGGTATTCCATTATGTGTATTTCTATGTAGAATCCCATGTGACTGGATATTATCAAGTGATCAGTCACTGTTTGACATGGCACATAATTAAACAAAAGGATTTGTGGCATTAGGCTACACTGGTCCAGAGAGGCAGGTGAACATGTGAAATGTTAATCCCCCCCCATGAATCCCATCTCTCCTCCATCTCCTAAACCTGAGACAGCAGCACTTAGTAAGGACCAGATAAAGATATGTTGCTCTTCCTGCCTCATTTCCTTGCTACAGGAGAGTGTTACTGTAATTTGCATGACGCATGGCGGGGTCAGGCCATCACATGTGACCCTTAGTAACCTGTGAATAATACATGCCGGGACACTGTTAGCTACAAGCCAGCCTTGCGGTTTGTACAGTTTGTACCAGTATGTCAATGTAAATGCAGCTCTGCTGTGTTAACAGGCTTCATAGATGACAAGAACAAAACATATTTTGATTCTTGGTTTATGTCCTGTATCCTATCCTAAATGTAAGATTCTTGTTGGAGCAAATAATGAGATGCCAACTTTCACATCTTTATACTGACTTTGGTTTTTGTTTTAGAATCTATTTTAAAGTTTTTGAGTAAGGGTTTCTAGAGAATCTAAATTACATTACTATATTCACCCATGTGGTAGAGTATCATAAAACACACAAACCAACACATTTCCAATAGTGACACCTGTCATGGCTAAAATACTAATAAAGTCAGTTAAAAACAGAGCAAGCGCACGAGAATCAGTACATTTAACAGCACTAGACTGATTGTATGTTATTCATACTTTACAGTATGAATTTCAGCTTTAAGTTTGTCCATCAGAAGATTTATTTGCAAGGAATTTGACTCGTGAACGTTTTGTGCATTATTCTCAATGTACTTACACAGAAATAGAAATAACAGCTAGGAACAAGGACAACAAAGCTGGACAAATAAAGGTAAAGAATAGACAGGACTGTTATTTACTCAAGTATGTGGAAAAAATAGGTGTATATATACATATGATATTAATATATATAAAAAGCACCAATGACTAACAATAAAATAAGAAATAAAACATCTATATACGAGTCAAATGTTCCGTAAGTTGTAAACAATACAAATAGTGCAAAGAAATACATACTGAATGGATATACATGGACTGGATGATTATGTATATGTGAAGATGACTATATACTGAATGTACAGTGTGTAGGATTTATATTGACAGTGACAGATGATATGTGCATATTAAAAATGTCTGCATTAAAGACTGTAAATACATATTATGTAAATATTTTGGTGTTAGAGGGTTATTGACAGTTTATGACAGATTTAAGTGCATCCATCACTTCACAGTCCATCCCTTCAGATGCAAAGATGGGTCATGTGATGTTTTTATTCCCAGAGCCTGAGATCCACACACAGCTTCCTAATGTGCTCTGTATCTGTTGTCTACTATTTCTACTACTACTACTACATATTGACAATAGCGCTGCATTTTAAAGTTTTTCCACACATTACACTCTTCAGGTTCTGATTATGGTTTTACAACACTGAAGTTTTTTTTTACTAATATTCAGTAGTCAGTTATTTTGTTCAACATTTCACTTATTACCAATGCTGATATTTGTTTTTCAACAATTGAGATATAGTGTATTTTATTGCTATACAACCATGTGTTTAGTTTCCATAGGTGACGGCTTTACCTGTTACTGTAACTTATAATCTTGTTGCTGATGCAGAGGTCTAAAAAAAACACTTCTTCATTCGTACTACTCCGGATACTTAGCAACTTTGCATCTTTACATCTCGTGTATCCTTGAAGTCTTCTTTGTTAATTTCTGAATGTCACACTCAACTGAACAGAAGCCTATTATGGCTAAAATAACACAAAAAAATGCTGATGTTTGTCCCAGTACTAACATGTTTTTAAGCATTTAATGGCTGATGGTAACTAAACCCTTTTTCCCCCCATGTTGTTGGACTACAGATGTGTGGACCACCAGACCGGCATCGGCGCCACCCCGCTCTATCTGGCCTGTCAGGAAGGGCACCTGCACGTTGCGGAGTACCTCGTGAACGACTGCGGAGCTGACGTCCACCTGAGGGCCCACGATGGCATGACCTGCCTGCACGCTGCTGCTCACATGGGCCACCGAGCTGTGGTGGTGTGGCTGGTCAGTAGAGATAATATAAGATATACATTTGTGTTTTTTTTTTCAGTCACCACTTTAATCCTTTTTCATTAACTCTGAATAGGTGACCTGTACTGATGTGAGCCTGTCCTGCCAGGACAGAGATGGAGCAACTGCTCTGCACTTTGCTGCCAGCAGAGGGCACTATTGCATCTTGGAGAGGCTGCTTCACATGGGTTCAAAGGTCATCAAGGACTACTGGGGAGGGACGCCACTTCATGATGCTTCAGAGAACGGAGAGCTGGAGGTTGGACGCAACTTTTGTGAAAGTTTTTGTCTTATCTTGTCTAAATACAATGAACTGTATTCATAAAGCAGTTTCTTTCTCTAATATATTGTTCTGCTCCTTCTTTCAGTGCTGTAAAATCCTGTTGGCCAATCAAGCGAACCCTTCAGATCATGACATTGATGGGTTCACAGCAGCCAACTTGGCAGAGTACAACGGGCATCATGAATGTGCCAGATATCTCCGTGCGGTGGAGAGAAATGTAAGCTCTCCCTCTCACCTGCAGTATATTTTATTTTGCACATTTCCCGGCTTTGTGTCCCCTTGTTGTGTCAGCACTGCCCAGCTGTTTACTTTGGCATGAAAATCAAAGCTAACTTAGGGAGTGCGGTCAACAGCAAACATCTGGAAGATCTCGGAAATTCAGTGAATCATTGTCTTTACTTGCGGCGACATGTATTTCATGCAGGTCAAGCCTGTCCTTCTCCGGCACTGTTGTCTACCACTCAGCCTGATTGCTTCGCTCTTGGTTTAAGTGGCCTAAGAAAGTGGACGATGATGGCCTTTTGTGTTTAATAAGGTGTCACAGGCGATGGTGCCGTGAGTGCTGGAGGAGATTCTCAGTTTGCCACCGAGGACTCTCTGAGATTAGCTCTTTTGTTCTGTGCAGAAAGCACGGCACTCCTTAAGGTGATTGATGAATATTTCAGTGCTAACACATTGTTTGTGCTGGTGTTGCCTGTTCAAGTCAGGTGGTCGACGCAGGCCTGCATTTAACTCAGTCAGTTTGCTGCGTGCAGCCTCTTTATATCTTGATTTATTATGTTTTTCTTTTGAATATCTACATAGTAATTAGGTTTAGAGGATTACACTTGATACTGATACTGAAATTTGAGCTTGTGGAGTTGATTTTAAATAGGAAACCGGTCATACTGTTAACTGAAAGAGCCAATGGGGACCACTCTGTCAGCAGACGTGTTGAACCTTAAAGCCTCACAGCTGTCCACCTGCAGCCTGTCCTTGTTTCTCCACATCACACTTCACCTGCCGCCTATGGCGCAGACGACACAACGATTGTCCAAAGGAGTAACGAAAGCTGTCGGTCAATGGAAGCCATTAATAAGTCAGCAGAGAAGAGCAGCACTCCTCCATAAAGAGGATGATGATGATAGGGAGCTAGCGAGGCGCGGCTGCTGAGCTCTCCCTTCAGAAATAATCCTCCCATCAACAATGGAGAGCTAATTAGCGCAGGGGCCGCTGCGACGTCGAACGCAGCCGGAGCCGCCGCTGGCTAAGGGCCTATCAGTTACCCCTCTCCAGCGGCTCAGGTGGAGGGCCCAGGGGCTGAGCCCGTTATGAGATCCACAAGCTTAAGTTTCAGCGTTTTCACCGTTCTGATGCCTGGAACCGGCAACTCTATCCCTCTGTGGACTCGGAGAGCAGGATGTCATTGGCTTCAAACACACGTTTGATTGTGTGTCATGTTTTTTTTTCCAGAGGACTTGGAAGTGCTATGATTGTCACCTCTTGATGCTGTGTAATGTTGGTAGCAGACAAAATGATGTATCAGGTTTCTTGGCAACGTTTGAATTGGACACACAGACACGAGGCTTGATGTGCTCAAAGAGGTCATCTGATAGAGAACCTGAACTAGCTTCTGTTCATTGATTTTGAATCCTTGGATATAATATTTGGAAAAGGAGTTTCATGCATTCAAACCTGTGCCGGAGATGAGCTGTACAAGTAGACGTGCTTTAATTACACTTCTGGTGGTTGTTTTAGGTTTGTAAAGTGCCGCGTGGATCACAGGTTTCATCCGTTCTAAAGTGTCAGTCAGATAATCTCATTTCCGAGCAGCGACCTAAATGGATTGGGACGTTGACCGGAGGAGAGCCGTGTGTTTGGCCCCTCCGCATGTTTGGTTGGCTCACAACGGGGTCAGACTCGTTCATCGCTGTCAACCGCTCTTCCTCATCTCAGGAACAGCTGCAGTCAAATAAACAGTGTGTGGCGTGAGGTTTACTTCACACACATTTGTGGTTTTTGCTCTCCATTCACAGCGATCGGACCCGAGATAATGTTGTTTGAGAACGGTATTTTTAGAATACTTGGACAGCTTGTCGTCTAATTCATCACTGTGCTTTTGTTTTTGTCAAGAGTTCCGCTTTTTGTAACGAGAAACAAAACACATGCTTTAATGGCTTCATTTTATCCTTAATACAATATCTAATCAACATTATCACTAGAGAGCATCTAATAAACACATCTTGTTCTTTATTTTGTTAGAGATAAAATAATCTTCTGAAGTCCTCCATCCTAGTTCACATCAGGTCTGTTGATCTGTCTCAATCTTCCAAAGCCTGGCTGCATCACCGTTGCATGTGTATCACAGATGGGGAGGTATTTTACAGATCTATAAAGTTGATATCCTGTCCCCATACGCCCTGTAATACTCTCGTTGTGTTTTCGTTAGCTTAGAATGAGCCCTTCATATCTACAGAGAGTGGGTCCTCTTCACAGAGTCCTCCATGTTTCTACAGTAGCCCAGAACGGACAAACCAAACACTGGCTCTAGAAAGAGCCTTTGGTGTTTTTACATTACCTGAAGGCCACCGTAGTTCTCCGACACTCTTATGAAACTGCGGTAACATGAGCCGCAGAGTGCAAAACCGTGGTACCACCAGCCGCCGTCTGACTTCCGTTGCTCCTAAAGTAGTGTTATCATGGTAAGGATGGCCTCTGAGTGAGGCGAAGCGCGTTACCATGGTTTTGCACTCAGCGGGTTACGTTACTGCAGTCTTGAAAAGGGAGGAGTGAGGGGAGGGGTATTCAGTTGGTTGCAATCTGCAACTAGACCACTAGATGCCACCAAATGCTACACACTGTCCCTTAAAAAGTATGTCAGGGTTTTAAAATCTATTAATAGCTGTTAGAGCTGCAATGATTAGTCAATTTATCGACTAGTTGATCGACAGAAAATTAATTTGCAACTATTTTAATAATCGTTTAAGAAACCTGTTAAGTTCACGACAGTCAGCGTCCTGTTGCTTGCGCTACACTACGTAAATGCGACCGAGCATCGGTCAAACCAGTGAGGTGACAGACACGAGACTGAATGAGATTGACAGGCATCATGTTGATTAACGTTAGCAACATCAGCCAGCTGAAACCACAATATCACTGTATATTTCACATGTTTGGCAGTAAAGTCATCTTACCAAACAAAAGTCCCTCCATGAATCGATGGCCCAGCCAATGTTGATCCTAGTTTCCCCCCGACGTCGGTCACATTCCATTTTGTAAGACGGGCTTCACTAGATATAACTGTATTTTTTGCGCTTCCGTGGAGTCTGAGTTGTGGTGGGGGCTGGTCGTTTGTTGTCGTTTGCGGATTCCATTTCTAACCGAACCTTAGCTATGGTTGCACACTGTTAGCCCTGTAGCGGAGCAGAAATTAAAGGCATTCGCGAGCGCACATGGCGTCATATCCGTTGGATTATCCCGGAAAAAACGGCCCGTAATTCTTCACATTAAAAGCAGCCTACAGACCGATAGAGGAAACCGAGAAAGTAGCGCAAGGTCGAATTTTTTATGTAAGCTTACAACCTGTTCACACATTAAAAACGATTAAAAAACATATATATGTGTAAAAACTTCCATATAGTCCCTTTAATGACCAACAATTAATCAAGAGAATAATCAACAGATTAAAACGATAATGGAGATAATCATTAGTTGCAGCCTAAATGGCCATTTGTTGTTTTTCAAAATGTCTTTCCAGCAGGGATGCTGGAATGCTTCGGTTCTGATGAGGCAGAGGTTATATTCATCAGGAAATTGGTGAATTAGTGGATGATTTCAGTCATAAAATCTTGAAAAATGTGGCCCTAATCTGTCACAGCACTCTGTTTGTTGTTGTTGTCAGCTTTTCCACATTAACAGTCAAACGCGTCTATTTAAGCTTACGGTGTCACATTGTGTTTCCACTGTCACAGTTCACCAATCATCTCAGGTAGATTTTACCCCCGCCCCCTCCTTCATTCAATTGTCCCAAGTGGAAAAAGCACCTGAACACGCTTGGATAAAATGTCTCTTTTCCAGCTGCTTTGACAAGTCTTCCGCTGATACTTCCCTTCGTGCTGCAACACGGCCATTGGTTTGTCCATGCATTAGTGACATTACCGGCCATCCAATCCTTTGCCTTAATTATTAACAGCATGCTCCGATCAGAGTTTATTGTTTATTGCCTGGCAGCCCTTAGCCACTGGCAGAGATGCTCATGATGGTGTCAAACGAGTGGTTGGTGATCTTACGATAGTGTCACATCCTCGACACAGAACGACCGCCTCCGGATACCTGGCTGCACGAGTCAGTGTGTCACTGTACAGTGAAGTCTTACCGGAGTGCACCGAGAGGATTGTTCAAGGTCAAGGTTAGTAGGTTGTAGGTTGGCTTATAGAATATTTTCACTATTAGTACTTCTTTCTATGCTGCTTTCGCTAGTTTTGACTCATTTGTGTGCTTTATTATGTTATTTTTCTTTGAGCATTCGTTCCTAAGTAAGTGACTGGACAGGCTGAGTAATTAGTTCTGTGAAATGAAAGGAACATTTTCCGAGTTCTGTTAAAGACGCCCTGGCTGACAGATGTTTTGGCAATGTTTTACCTATTTTCTGATCAGCTGTGGCCTCTTACGGTTAGGCATGACTAATACTCCCGGCTCACGACCTTACTATATGTTGTTTTTTTGCAAATTGGACATGTTTTTTTTCTCCTTTTTTTGAATCCTGCACTCTTTCTAGATATAGTTTTTCTGATCCAGTAGCTGTTAACAATGTTCCAAGATGAATTTTGATTTCTTTAGCTGCAGTGGATGCAAAAAAAAAAGCTGGCAAAAACATTGTGTCCGTAGGCAGTTGTTAACCCTCTCAAGCATTTACCTCCTTGAAGGAAACCTGAGAGTATCTTAGCATGCGAGTGGACATGTATTTACACTATAGTGTTCTGTGTATAATGTCCACCCGCTGTATACATTCCACAATGCAATTTATCACCGAGAACGTGAATATTTCATGTGGAAGCAGGTTGTTTTAATGGCTGACTCCAGAATTACAAGACATGTTTTTAAATACACATGATGTTCTGAAATCTCTCTCGTGGCTCGACCCACAGGGACCACACATTACTGGCGCTGCGTGTCCGACAGTGAGGCAGCGCTGAGTAGCTGTTTCTTAACTCTTGGCTCCTAATCTGTAGTGATCGGGCTCTTTGTGATCTTTGATAGAGGGAGAGGGAATCCAGGCCAAAACAGGGCTAGGCTATCTATATCTGCGTGGCAATGGTGATGGGGTGCTGATGAAAACCAAATGCTCTCTGGCCACTGGGTCTAATTAAACACACGCACGCGCGGGCTGGTTCATCATAGCTTTTAGGACATTGAACTGTTACGAGAAGGGTCACAAAGGAATCGGGCTCCCCCCTCCCCTGTTTCCCAGCCCTCCCTTGTTTATCTATTTACGGATTGCACAACTTCGGGGAAGTTAATTCCTCCGCCTGAGCGGTGTCACAGCATATTTCGTGCCGTCGGACATCAAAGTGCCTTGCGAGAGGAAATGGCAAGGACCACCTCACGGACACAAAGCACAACAGCATGCAGCAGCATATTAGGGCTTGCCTTTGATGTTTTGGTTACTAATAATGTCCTCGGAGAGCTGAATTTGATATGCATTCTGCATGGAGCGCATTAGGACAATGCAGGTTCATTAAAGGGGATCTAAATGTTTCCATACATCTGACATCCTCCCCAGAGTGGTGTGAAATGCTGCCAATTATTCAAGGTTGCTTACTATCCCATGTGCCTGTTTTTGTTCTTTTTGTCTTTCATAGTGCATGTCCTCAGGCTTTAAAATGTTTTCATGTGTTCATTTCTGTCTAGACATTTTAAGTCATTCTATTTAGCCTGTTTCTTACAATAATTCATTTTTCAGAATTAAAGAATTGTTTCACCAGCATATTGTACATTTTTGATAAAAAACAAAGCCAATCTAACTCTTACTTTCATGGTTAGCCTGATATTCTGGACTCCCTTTACAACAAACTGACCTCCTAAAAACTGTAATGCTCTATTTCTACCATATACTTTATGTTCCTGCCTTTGGGCAGAACCACATACATATTACTTGCCTTTACATTTACTCAAGTGAGAATTATTGTGACTTTGACAACAAATGAAATAACCTTCCTCAGGTCAAATTCTTTCCTATACAACAATCCAAAATGTCACTTTTGTCACTGGAACTGTTTTGCTTTAGATGTAAACAGTAGAACTAAAAGTCCAGACCGGGTCCATACTAATAGCTTATCATTGTAAGGTTCTGTGGTGTTCAGTAGGGCTGGTCAATATGACAATACATATTGTCAAAATGATATAAAAATGTTTATCATACATGTTTTTCTGTATTGTTTCTGTCGGAATTTAGGCTAGGTCTATATTTATTTTGTTTTTTTCTCCATAATTTCACTTAAAACTGATCATTTTGCACTCAAGTTTTTAGAATGAGAAAATACTCAGTATTTTTCATTTGTCAAATATTTAATTTACAAAGGAGTATACAAAAATAGGCTTTACCATGAGGTAATTTCATATGGATATTTATTTATGGAATTACCAGAAAACATGCTATATCGTGATATATATTGTTATTAACATATGAAATGACCTATTTCATGATAGAACATTTTGGCCATATCGCCGAACCCTAGTGTTAAGAAAGTAAAAAGTCAAAAAATGTAAAAAAAAAAAAAATTTAAAATCCATAAATGTGTTTCTGTTGTATGTCGGCTCATTCACTGTGTGAAAATATGCAGAGGGACAAAACCTTTAACTCTCCTCCTCAATGAAAGTGCAATTTTTTTCCACTATGGCACCGGAAAATTCACCACAGAAAGAATGTCCGGGCAGTGGTGGAATGTAACTAAGTATATTATATACAGTATATATAAGTACTGTACTTAAGTACAAATTCAAGGTATTTGTACTTTACCTGAGTATTTCCATTATATGCAACTGTATTCTACTTACTCCACTACATTTATCTGATAAGTTTAGTTACTTTTCAGATGACAATTTTCCTTACCCTTCCTGTCCAGTGAAAACCATGCATCTCCAGATGTGTTGTGTTCCTCTATGTGTTGAAAAAAGTCTCCCACTTCTTAAGCTAAATAAACTATTTAAAGGCCTCTTGGATCAGCTGGAAAATGTAAAGCTGAAAACAGGCTGTTTTTCTCATGAAAAGTTGACTTTTTAGAGATATGTTGTTCTCACAGGACAGCGACGCCACAAACACATGATGATCTTATAGAATATGATGCATTGCTGTAGATTAACTTACCCAACAGTATACAATGAGTTAAAATCAGCACATCCTTAAAAAAAATAAAAAATAGTAAAATGCAACATACACATTAATGCGGCAGTGATTAATCCAGAAACATTATATATAATACAAAACACTTTCAGTGCACAATGATTATTTTGACTTTTCATACTTTTAAGTACATTTAGCTGATTATATGTACAAACTTTCATTTAAGTTTTTGAATTTTTTGAATTTTTTGAATTTTTGACTTTTACTTGTAGTGGAGTATATTTTTGCAGTGTGGTATTAGTACTTTTACTTAAGTAATGGATCTGAATACTTCTTTCACCATTGTGTCTGGGTCACACTCAGACATCACTGTAGTCGTACCACGGTTGGATTTGTCACAGACTATTTTATTGAAGGTGTCTGATGTTAGAGGACAGATATGGATCACTAAACAGAGTTTTTGTTACCGTATCATGTGTGTTTTTGTTGATTGTATGAAGATTTTTGAGCATTTGTGGAGCAACCCTAATCTCATAATTCTACCATAAACTATAAATTTCATAATATCTGGTCAAAAGTCTTAAACACTTTATTAAATGTGACTCTATTATATTCTCAGACGGCCTGTGCAGATAAGCCCATCGAGGTCATCGCTCCAGTGGAAGAAGAAGTGAAGGTAAAGCCAGCTGTGTTGTCGCAGTGCAGCAGGGAGGACTACTACGGCTGCCTGAGTGACACATGCAGGGACGGTTACCGCAGTAACACACCCATGGATAGTTTAAAGGTAAACGCTGAGTTGAGTTTTTCACCATGGTTTCCTCATACAACCCAAAGCAACCGTGCCATCACCGTCTCTTTTTTTGTCCAAACTAGCAACCTGAAAGTGAGGAGTCCCCTCAGGCGAGATACCCTCAGCCCCCTCCTGCACCTCCTTTACCTTCTGCTTCATTCACACCTGCCCAGCCAGAGAAAACCGCTGTCCACAGAATAGAACACGTTCAAATCGCAACATCTGGTGAGAAAATAATTTCCGTTTATCTTCTTCAATCTTAATTTAATCTTTCTTCTTTACCAAAGCTGTTTATCATTATTATTACTATTTAATGGTTACTGGAAGTCATTGCTCAATGGAGGAAAAAGGGTGCGTGTTCATTAAAGTGCATTAGAGTGAGAAAGACAGACTCATGATTTATATTTCAGTTATTAAAGGTTTCAATCAGCCCAAGGCCGCCGGGAGTGAGAGAACTGTCTGTGCTGATAAGACCATGTTGCCTGATGCAAACCTCCTGGCTGAAAGAAAACTTCTTGGCGACATGAAGTCCATTAAATCCTTAAAACAATCAGGGCTATCAGGAGTCTTCACCGGACAAGCAGTAAGTGCAGTAAGCTTTCTTATTTCGTACATCCTTCCTTTGTAAGCGCTTCCTTTCTTTAGCTAAGATTCCGCGTCTGTGCAGAACAAGATGGTGGTCCTGCCCACTGAGGAGGCCAACCTGTCGGACATCGACTACCTGGTGCCCACTCACGACGAGAGAGGTCGCCCCATCGCTGAGTGGAAGAGGCAGGTCATGGTGAGACAACTGCAGGCCAGGCTGCTGGATGAGGAGGACCAGAGGAGGAAGGTAACGTCTCTCTAAAGATTAAACAGGGCTACATTGACAATGCACTTACATTTATACATTCATGTAAATCTTATGTAGGACGGGTTTGGGAACAGTACGTCATGATCCAGCCCGTTCTCATTACCAGGACGTCAAACACCGACACTTTTTTCACCGCTGTCGGCGTGTGATACCGACGCACAAGACCCTTTAGCGGCTGTATGAGACACACCGGGCGTTCCGTTAACTACAGTGTAAACCCATCCGCGGCAATAGTAAACGTTCAGAAAAAGTGCTGTTGTGACACACGTGGTGGGCGGTTGTGTCATGTGACGAGTTAGGATGAGAACGTGTTGCATGATCAAAGTCTTAGCTGCATTATTTTAGCCTAGAAAATATTCAGTGTGAATCTGTTGAGGCCAACAGATGCTGTCCAGTGTACATGTTTGCTTAATCCAGACAACTATGGAGAGTGTTTACACAAAGTGACATTGTTTCAAAATCAGCTAAAACGATTATTCCAGTGGTTCTCTTGTTGTCATTACCCCCCTTCTTCTTCATCAAACTGCTTTATTTATTGACGTGACTGGGATGTAATGTTTCTAAATGTCTTCTTAATTTTTTGGGTCTCATTCTGTCAGCTGGCATTGTTTTCAGACATAAAATACACACTGGTCTCCCCTCATCTCCCACCACAATCACTATGATTTTGGGTTATTGTGGTTACATAAATGTAATTTATGGTGCTGTTAGATTGCTGTTAGATAGCCCCGTTAATACAGGTGCGTGTGTTTTTAACTGCAGTGAAAATGTTGTGTTTGAAAGGCTAAACGTCAACAAATATGGTCTGAAGCAGAATATTTTGTTAGGAAAAAACATATCATGTTATGATATTATTTGGAATATAATAACATCTATCCTTTGTCAATAAATTTTGACTTTTTGACTGAGGACTGAGGCAATTACAGAGACGGACTGAGCGCTGTGTCGCTCGTTGAGTGTGTGTGTGTGTGCTTGAGAGAGAGGGGGAAGAGAAGGTGGAAGGTAGGCCTATTTTTCTGTAAGTTATTATTAACAATAATTATTAGTCAACGTTATGAATGAAGCTTCCAACTTTTTGTTGCAGCCCTACCTCATCATATTTTCTTTTGATTACCGTCAGATGAGCACGTTGTCGTGTTCATCTCGGAAGCATCGTCTGTTTTTCTGTTTGTCCCTGTCAAATATCTGTCCATTCTGTAAACCTACAGACTGTCTGTCTGAATGAACACCATTGCTAAGGCCAATTTGTTCACTGTTCCGGCCTGAAAAAGATTCTGATGTCAAAACATTAATCCTGCATCATATTTTCTCCCCCGGAAACGTGCGTCCCACCTGTCATACGCCACACACTTTGAGAACCACTGGATTAATCAATTAATCAATAAGTCGACTGAGAAAATGAATTGGCAACTATTTTAATAATTGATAAATAGTTTGCAGCCCTAGAAAAGCCAGTTATAGTACTGTATGCTGCGCAGCCCCTTTTAAACAAATGCCCATTGAGCCTAACCAGACCATAATGAGCAAAGTGAAAATTGTGGTGTGATTTTGTAATGCTATTCTAAATACACTAAAAACACTTGGAAATTCCATCATCATTTACTTTTAATTGCATATAACAAATCACTTAACACATAACACATTACTAGTCGAGTCATATTTCTGAGGTTTGGCTGAGGTTTGGATCACAGTTTTACTGTATCATTACTCCTTTCCTCTCACGCCTAAGCCAGTTGAAATGTTAAAAAAAAATAACCTGCCTGCAGTTTGCCTCTTCTCTGACAGGAAAACGGGAACAGATATGCCAAAGTCAGCTGGAGGTACTCCCAAGCCCACAATGCCATCCTGGGGCCCTCTGGTGAGCTGCTGACTGAGGCTGACCTCATCTATGTGGAGCAGCAGATCGCCAACGTCTCCATGCAGAGGAACTGCGAGGGCTACGAGCTGGAGCTCGCTCGTCTGGCCGAGGAGCTCAGGCACATCCTGCCGGCCCCCATAGTGAACATCACCGCCAACACGCAGTTCAATCAAGTTCCTCTACCCGTGTGGTGCGGCCGCATCTCAGGCATCGTAAAGAGCATGTCTCTGCTCATGACCAACCTGACCGACCAGCCCTACTGCAAGATGCCCAACACCGAACTGATCACCGTGTTCTCTCAGACGCCAGACAGACAGAACTCCACCAGGGGACGCAGGGAGAGGATAGAGGATGAAATCCATCAGTTCGGCGTGTCTGTGAGGACTCTGAAGTCTAATTTTGAGACACAGAACTCACCTTTGCCAGATGAGCCGGAGGAGGTTGTTGAGTTAAGTTCTTCCACGCAGCTTGAGGCCACAGAGTCAGACAAACAGCCAGAAGTGTTGAGTACGGCCCCAGAAACCGACCAGAACAGTGACTCCGGCATCGACTACGATGAAAACGTTCCAGATGTTCTAGAGACCACCAGCCTCAGGAAGGAGCGTATCGTCGTGCTGTTCTTAGGCCACTGGAAGAAGTCTGCCTACACCGTGACACTGAAGAGCAAGGACGCAGCTGAGAGGAAGATGAGCGGCGGGAACCCGGGGATGGGTGACAAATCTGGGTCAGGCAGTCGCAGGAGCAGCGTGGAGAGTACCCAGTCGAAGATGATGAACAGCTCTCTGGGACACTTCTTCAAGCAGAGGAGTGCTGTCAACAAGATGCTGGGGAACTGGAGGAGCATGATCTCCAGTGTCCCGTCCAGACAGATACGCAGGTAGAGCTGCATAACCTTTTATATCTTTCTCTTGTCCCTATTCTATAACAGAATTTCTTCACATTAGGAGGCATCCTTTTTTGTGTATGAAATACGGTGGCCTTCAGGTAACGTGAAAAACGTGAAAGGCTCTCTCTAGAGCCAGTGTTTGGTTTGTCAGGAAGCAGTTTTTTTAAAGGACCAGTGTGCAGGATTTAGGGGGAACCTATTGGCAGAAATGGAATATAATATTCATAACAATGTTTTCATTAGTGTATAATCACCTGAAACTAAGAATCATCATGTTTTCATTAGCTGAGAATGAGCCCTTCATATCTACATAGGGAGCAAGTCCTCTTCACGGAGTCCACCATGTTGCTCCGCCATGTTTCTACGGTAGCCCAGAACGGACAAACTAAACACTAGCACTAGAGAGGGCCTTTCGAGTTTTTACGTTACCTGAAGGCCACCGTAGTTCTCCGACACACTTGTAAAAATTAAGTAACGTGAGTCGCAGAGTGCAAAACTAAAGTAGGCAAGGCAAAGGTCCTGAAAGATACCACGGCGTTACCGCGGTTTTGCAGCGGCTCACGTAACCACAGTCTTGGAAAGGGAGCAGTGAGCAGAGGGGTTTCCAGTTGGTTGCAATCTGCAACCACACTGCTAGATGCGGCCAAATCCTACACACTGTACCTTTAACTTACAAGCTCTGATTAACCATATGTACGTTACATGCTTAGCAACAAACAGCAGACAAAGTTAGCAACCAACTGGTAAAGAACGTTTTAGCTAGAAAACATTAAGCTAGCTAGCTAGTTGACACAAAAACCTGAGCTAAAAGGAGCCAGACTTTTTGTTAAGTGGCCAGAAACACAACTTCAAATGAATGCTAATCTTGTATCATGTCTGCTGAATATGTTAATATGCAAATATTTGCTAACATGTTTGCCATATCAACTTTACAAGCTAATAAGTCAGCTTGTTGAGTTACTCTGCCCCCAAGTGGCCAAAAAGTAAAATGAATGCACCTTTAAAATACCAAATTTAGGATTTGTTCAGTTTGATTAAAATGCAAGATTTGCTTGAATGTCCAGGACACTTAACTTAACGTGAAACGACCAGTTGATCAATCTATCACTACAAAGACAGGAAATGAAAAAATGCTAAGTATTTGGTGGTTAAGCTTATAATCTTTAGCCTCAGCCTACTGTAGTGTTAATAACATGTGAGTGTTACCCACAGGCTCCACAGGCAGAAAGCCCTCTACTCCCCAGAGCAGTTCCTACCTCGTCTCGACGGCGTGCCAGTGGAGTACGACAGCCTGACCCTGGATCTCTTCATGCTGGGCTACTTCCACATCCTGGAGCTGGAGCTTCCCGTGGACGAACGCAAAATAAGACACCTGCTGTGTTTCGAGGTGTTCGACCACGTGGGGAGCTTTCCCTGGGAGCTGGTCCGGGACTTCCACAAGGCCGTCATTCAGGACATCGAGGCCGGGAACCGCGAGTGGAAGGACGGGTTTGAGGACATTAAAGTGAAGTTCTTCGGAAACCCTGTGAGTCAGTCAGAAAGCACTGTAGAGGTGGTGAAACATAGCCTCCCAGAGGTTAGACAGGTCCCTAAGGTCATTGTGCAGACACCTACACCCGACGAAGGGGTGCTCCACGCAGGAACTGACATTTCCAGTTTTAGCAACGAAGAAATCTGCAAATACATCGACCGCAGTTTTGCTTTTTGGAAAGAGAAAGAGGCAGAGATTTTTGATTTTGAATAGTTGCTTGTGTCATCTTTTTAATATTTTTGTATTGTTTGTAGTTCGATTAGATTAGGGCTGGGTATCAAACCTAAATACTGTTTGGATTGTGAATTGAATTGTTTGTATTTGTTAACTCTCAAGTACCAAAAGCTAGCACAGAAGGCTTAGCCAGATTCTTAGCCATGTTTACTTATTTGATCAGATATTGCCTGATTTGAATTATAATTTTGTTAATTTTATACTGTATTTTATTGTGTTAAAACGTTAAATTCTAATGCATTTCATAGGTTTGGACTTTGTCGTTAAATTTTAAAAAATATTTTGTATTAGATATTTAGTAGATCTTTTTGGTACTGCTATTCAAACTCAGGTATCAAATCATTAACAGATTTCAAACCTTACCCAGCCCTATTACAAAGGCCAGAGGGCCTAGAGTACTATTGTAGTGTGTGTTTCTGACAGTAAACATCTTCCCAACACAACCTTGAATCTTTGATCTGGCAGGATCAATCATTACTGTAGATACTTGTGTAATTTCATTATTGTAAGGCTTCCCTTGATTATTCATTGTTAAGTTATTGTAGACTTCACTAACATTACATATTACATATAGGCATTTTTAATCAAACCTCTTATTTCTTAACACTTATTTAGACAAACAGCACTTTGTCTAACATAGTGGTATGATTAATGAATTGTTGTAACATACAAAAAAGTCAGTGCTACGTAATTTCATCTCCTTTGCAAGTTCGCAGGCCTGTTGAGAATACTATGTGCCTGTAACAGCAGCTGTGGGGACCATGCTTGTTGTTGGAATCTGACTTCAGCACTGTCAGGCCTAAAAATAACTGAAAGACAAGCAGCCCGTCCCAATGACTTGGCAAACGCTTTTTGCCATGCTGCCCGCTCCATGTTGATCTAACCGGCCTCTCAGCTACAAAACAGCTTTTTTTACTGGAAGGATGAGCCATTATTTCCATTCTCTGCTTCTGTGGTGAGTTTGTTGTTGGTTTACTTATTTCATTTTGTAATATTTTCATGACAGGAAATGTAATGTGTTGTTGGCCCCAGGGGAGATTAGAGTCATATTATTACAGTATATCATACTAATCATGAGCCAAAAGTACTTTGTTGTCCTTGTAACAACACAGTGATGCCATACTTAAGAAGACAGTTAAGGAACAACATGTGTTTTCTGCTCAAATCAGAAAGGTCATAGGGGAAAACTGTTTTCTAACTAAGTTCTAAACTTAAGACTCAAAATTTCTCTTCAATTCCCTTTTAGGCCTTTGGTATCTGCACCATTGTACAAAAACAAGTTATTTTATCATGCATTGTAAAATCAAAGAAAAATATTTTATCATACACTAGGGCTGGGCAATATATCGATATCATATCAATATCGTGATATGAGACTAGGTATCATCTTAGATTTTGGATTTTGTAATATCGTAATATGGCATAAAGTGTCTCATAAATGTCTTTTCCTGGTTTTAAAAGCCCCATATCATGCTCATTGTCAGGTTCATACTAGTATTTTGTGTTTCTACTAGAACATGTTTACATGCTATAATGCTAAAAAAAATATATATTTTCCTCATACTGTCTGCCTGAATATGCTTGTATTTATCCTCTGTCTGAAACGCTCCGTTTTAGCTCATTTCAACGGAATTGCGTTGCTCGGCAACAGTTTGGGTCCATGTTTACTTCCTGTCAGCTGATGTCATTTACATCCACTGCAACCGTAAATTAACTTGGAAACATTAAGAATGTTTACGTTTAAAACCATGTAATGGTCTAAATATTGTATATTTGTGACATCACAAATGGACAGAAATCCTGACGGCTTGTTTCAAACGCACAATTTCTGAATATGGGCTGTGTGTATTTCTCCGTATATTGGACATTTCAATACTTTCACAGTATTTATATAGCACTTAAACCTGCTTTATACTATAACAGACATGACAATCTCACTCTCTTACAATATGGGACCTTTAAAGGCTGCATTACAGTAAAGTGATGTGACTTTCTAATCTTACCAAACTATTCTAGCTGTTCTATTATTTGCTTTTATATTGCCCACTTAGTCATTATATCCACATTACTGATGATTATTTATCAACAATCGAGGTATTTGGTCAAAATTATTGTGATATTTGATTTTCTCCATATCTCCCAGTCCTATCATAAACCCCTATTTGTAAGTAATAAATGACAAACTATTCCTGTAGACCACCTACAATCTACAGGTGAAGATGCAGTTTCTCTATATGATGCAGTTACTTAAAAATCCTGTTAATCAGGCCTGCAAAATTAAAAATAGTTTTGGAATAAGATTTTGTACTCCATGATGACATTATTGCTGATAATTTGTGAAGAATAATTAGACATGATTTCTTCTGCATATTTATGCATTTTTTTCTCCACTTGCAGGTAAGCTGTCAACTCGTTTTTTGACCGTCCCTGCTGAAAGACGATTTGACCTACTGAAGTTGACCATGGTGCGCAATGTGGATGACCTGGACTACTGCCTGGCCTCCCATCCTCAGAGCATTCTGGAGGGCTTGCGCTCCTTCTGCTCTCACCCCAAACTGGTGGATGTAACGCTGAGCGCAGGCGGTCGGGACTTCCCCTGTCACCGCGGCGTGCTGGCCCTCTGCAGCACATACTTCCACAGCATGTTCTCGGGGGACTTTGTGGAGAGCATAGCTGCGCGCGTGGAGCTTCATGATGTCGATCCTGATATACTCGGCTACTTGCTGGACTTTGCCTACACGGGCAAACTGACCATCAACCAGAGCAACGTGGAGGGGCTGATCTGCACCTCCAGCAAGCTGCAGTTCCAGACAGTGAGGGCCGTGTGCAGCCGATACCTTCAGCACCAGATCGATGCGACCAACTGCCTGGGAATCTTGGAGTTTGGGGCAATCCATGGCTGCCCTGAGGTGATGGCCAAAGCATGGGCCTTCCTCTTGGAGAACTTTGAGGCCGTGCAACAAGGTGAGGAGTTTCTCCTGCTGGGAAAGGACAGGCTGGTCGCCTGCCTGTCCGACGAAGGACTACAAATCCGGACAGAGTGCACCCGTGTGGAAGCCATCCTGATATGGGTCAGGCACCACAATGAGTCTCGGCTCTGCCACCTCACTGAACTCCTCACCTTGTCCCGTCTCCCTCTCCTCAGCCTGGACTACCTGGCTGACACCCTGCTGAAGGACAGTCTGGTGCAGGCCTCCCCCAGCTGCAGAGAGGCCGTGGAAAAAATTCACAGAGAGGTTAGTGAGTTTACACTTCCTCCTTCTTTTCGCTCTTATCTTTTGTTTGCACAATCTGAGTGGATTTCCAAAAAACAATCATGACTTTTACTTTTCTAGAAGATGGATTTGGCACCAGAATACACGGACAGACTCAACTCTCTGAGCCCACAACCAAACCTGCAAGAGGTGCTGTTGGTAATGGGTGGTCGATCACTGGACGACTCAGACGATGACGACGACTCCGATGAAGAGGACAGAGACCCGAGGCTGCTGCCCAGGAACTGTGCCTTCTACAACACAAAGACAAGTACAAACATTGCTTTTTTTGCACATATCAAAATGTCAAGTTTGTTTAAGTTCAGGATCCGTTTCACAACAGAAATTTGTTGTGAAATATCTGTCGGACTCCTTGAAACAGTTTGGCAGATGTGTCGTAGGTCGTTAAATGTAGTGTTGACAGAAAAACGGCTCGGCGGGAACGAGGTCTGAATGTGACAAAGTTGGACCATCTTCTCGGTTCCTCAAATGAGCGTGTTATTGAGCAGAGCTGGAAGAAGATGTCCCTGCTGTGTTTTTCATATGGTGTGTTAGCGAAAAGATTGTTGCATCTCACCCCTAAGATTTCTGGACAACTCCAGCCACAATGTTGAGGGATCTGCCAGAAAAGTTACATTTAAACTTTCTTTCTTGACCTAACTTTGACTTAACTATCATTTAAATGGTCCTTGAGGACTTGTATGCGTTTTTGCCCAGTTTCACTGGTATACAGTTTCATTTGCATACTGTATTTGTGAAAACATTTATATAATATTGTAATTCAAGTGGCCCCGGGGTAGGCAGTTTTCTGGACAAGTAAAAAAAAAAAAGCCAAAATTTGAAAATACAGCCCTCATCCCACAGCTCTCCCTTCTCTGTCCTAACGCTTTGTACAGTAATCTGTATGAGTACTAGTCATTCAGTTTAAACATCACCCCGAGCATGATTGTGATCCCGATGCCGATATATAGTGGCAATTCTAGGAGAATTCCCGTCCTGTTTTCTTTGCAAACTTGAGGGCCTGTAAAGCCCTTTGAGATGACATACTGTGATTCGAGGCTCTAGCAAGCTACAATATTGGCGAAGCGTTCCAGAGATGGAGAGAAAATGTTTCTAATAGTTTAGTCTTCTTCTAACCGTAGCCGTCACAGCTGCATCACAGCTGCGCCAGAGCGGTGAGCTCCCACAGAAGGCTAAACTATTAGAGAGATGGAGAGTAAATGATGCTTGCCCCGAGGTACTGCTGTAGCCAGGGCCGGCTTAAGGCATATGTCATAGAGGGCGATCGACTACTGCGCCACCATCTGGGGGGCGCTGGTTGCCTTCTAAAAAAAATAAAAAATAATAATAATTTAAAAAACAAATGTCGGTTGGCGCCCTTCCTCATTTTCTGCATTGAGGTAACAAATGAAGAAATAAATAAAGAATGAAATACACTTTTCACTCCTGTAACTCTCTTTCTCACACTTTCTCATCTGCCCAGCCGCACTTATTGGTTAATAAAAGTGTCAATTGTAGTGAAACTGACTAAACACCTTTAAGCCAACAGTATCAGGGACCAATGTTTATTTATATTATAATAAATACAGTTATTCATGAAAATAAAAATCTGAATTTTTGTCTTAAAGGGAGTTTGTAACTTTTTAAGCATATAAATGTACCGGGTCGGGACACATGGGCGCTCGCATATGCGCGCTCGCGTGTGGCTGAAGTCTCTGCTCCTCTGCCTGCTTGCCTTCACTCACACCACGCGCTCTCGCTCCACCTCAAGACGTGAACGTGCGCTCACTCGACAATGCAGAAGAGTTAGTTTAGCTCTGAGAATATCTAGTGAATGTACAGTTGTACCATTGTGATGTCTGTGTTGTGGTTTTTGGGGCTAGGGTAAGAGTTCTGGGGGGTTGAACGGCAGAAGGCTAAACTATTAGAAACATTTTCTCTCCATCTTTGAAACGCTTCGCCGATATTTTCTGTCTTCCTTTCTTTGGGCAGTTTGTAGTGTGGGCAGCTGTTGCTAATGCTGTAATAGCAACTTTTGCCTGCAGGATGTTCTGCCATTGAATCAGGCTTTCACTATCTGAAGGGACAAGAACACATACTGTATCTGTATTTCTAGAACAGCAAATAGGAACGCTCTCTCTCTGAAATGACTTGTGATTGGCCAAAGTCTCCTGTCACGGACTAGATTTGAATTACAATATGCTGAAAAGTTTTCATGGATTTTTTGCCCAATGATGCCAAAAATATACTGCCTACCCCAGTTTTAACTCCCTTTTCTTTTTCTCTGCAGAACAGTGGCACGAGCTCCCTAATTTCCCCAACCCGAACAAGTGGGGTTACGCCCTGGTCTCCTTGAACAATGATGTGTATGTCACAGGTGGGTTAAAGTGCATGCAACACAGTGGTGCAAAAGGAGAAGAAGTAATGATAAACGGTTCTGCCCATAACTCACTTCTCTTGTAAGGAATGTAAAACAAAGTGTTTTTGTCTGTCTGACAAGGTGGCTCGCGAGGTTCGAATACCAACACCTGGTCGACCACAGAGACCTGGAAGTACATCACACGAGAGGGGAGGTGGGTTACTGTGGCACCCATGCTCCGGCCTCGGACTAACCACACGTCGGCAACGCTCAACGGGGAGATTTACGTCATTGGAGGTGAGAAAATAAATACAGTCCTGCATGTGGTGCCTTAAACCTGCAGTGCAATGGAAAACTTTGGCAAACCCAAATAGCTCATCCGCCCTTAAAGGCACAGTTTGGGTGTTCTGAAGTGGGGTTGGATGAGGTACTTATCCATAGTCAATGTATTATCTACATTAGATGGCGGTCGGCACGCCCCCAGTTTGGAAAAACAGACAGGAGTACCAACATGGGAGCAAAGCAATGTACTGCTGCGGACGGGGCCGGCAGCAAAACTTATTTTAGACCCCTTAAGGCCCCCTTAAAGGGACTGTTTGTAACTTCTTACACGTATAAATGCCTGCTTGCCTTCACTCACACACCGCGTGCGTCCTCGCTGTCTCGCTCCACCTCTACACGTGCATGCGCGCACACTCCATACTGCAGAATAGTTAGTTTAGCTCTGAGAATATCTAGTGAATGTACAGTGGACTTTTGTGCAGAAATAAATGCTGCAGCTCCTCCGGACCAACAGAGGTTTTCCGTGTCTTGTGAAGTGACGGGGCTCCGCAGCGAGTTACATTATCGTCTCCGACCGGTTGCCGGTGTCTCCCTCCGGCATCCGGAGTTTCTCTTCCTGCTTCAGCCCCAAAGGCTGAAGCAGGAAAAGCCAACACTAGGATCAGCAGTGATTCATGGAGAGACCTTCGTCTGGTCAGCTAACATTACTGCCAAGAAGGTGAAATATAGAGTGATATTGTGGTTTTAGCTGACGTGTGTCGCCTCACTGTTTTTGAGCGATGCTCGTTCATGTCTATGTAGAGCGAGCAAGCCCGAGCCCGACGCTGACTTTCGTTGACTTAACGGCCACAGGTGTCGCTGTTAACAAGCGTTTCTGAAAGTTACAAACAGTCCCTTTAAAGAAAGGCTTACCTAAAGAAATCCATATCAGTTTAAGTGTACGCTGTATTTAGAATATTTTCTCTGCTTTACCTTGCCGTCCGACGGGGAAATGAAGCCATTGTATCCATCTATGCTCTGGTCAATGCCACCAGACTACATTGAAAATACCTTTAATTTTACCTTGCAGAACACGGGGGGTTGGCTGGTCTACCACTGCCTGGATCACTTAGTTTGTGCTATTGTGTGACTTTGGTGAATTCGAACTAACCAAAGTCATACAATAACACAAACAAACTGACCGATTGAGGCAGCAGTAGATCAGCAACTCCCATGTTCTGCAAGGTAAAATTACTGTTTTTTTCAATGGAGTCTGGTTGCTTTGGCAAGAGCATAGATAAGGCTTCAGTTCCCCGTCGGAAACAGACCGCACAGCTGTCTGAGGTAAGGTAAACCGAGAAAGATATTCTAAATATAGCGTACACTTAAACTGATATTGATTTTTATTAGGTGGCCTTTCTCTTTCGTGGCTAAAATATGTTTTGCTGCCGGCCCGTCCACAGCAGTACATTGCTTTGCTTCCGTGCGGTAACTCCTGTCTGCTTCTCCAAACTGGGGGCGTACCGACCGTCATCTACTGTAGGTAATACACTCACTATGGATAAGTTCCTCATACAACCCCACTTTAAAACACCCAAACTATCCCTTTAATGACTTACCTCTACAGTGATAGATAGAATCTGCTTGCATTTCTTCTCGCTGGTTTAATAGTTTTAAATATGGTTCTAGGAACAAGGCAGCATTTAAACAGCATTTAAATGTAAGTATTTGTTTACATTTATGAGAGCATGATTCAACCTCATCACTCCTTCTACTTACACTTCCCTCCTTTAGGTACCACGTCAGACCGTGTTGAAGTTGAGCATTATGACCCTTACAACGACACCTGGGCCTTGACGTGCCCCGCCTTAAAATATGTGACTAACTTCACCGCCACAGCGTGTCATGGGAAGCTCTATGTGATTGGCTCGTGTGCTGTGAAGTACAACGCTTTGGCTATGCAGTGTTACAACCCTGTTATAGGTAAGGATGATCAAAGCAAACCTCATGCCTCAGAGGAGGTCAGCCTTTTTTTCACCCAAATCTTTATTGGCAAGAGATTTGTAACATTAAATGACAACAAGTTAAAAAGCTGTTTTGGAAATGCATTTGGAATATTTCATTCATTTATGCAGTCCTGTTGGTTTAGCTCCATTTCCAATAGCTTCTAATTGCTTTTTTACTTGCTATTTATGGTATTTCAACCAAATATTTATTGCTTCATAGTACAATTCCTTCAACGCAATTACAGAGATAAAGTGCCATACTGTACAACTACATATCTTAGTATTTGCTACAACACTAGGCTCTCTTTCCCCATGTCTTTTAAACCTATCATGTTTTTTTGCTTTTCTCTTTCCTTTAGTTTGTTATTACGTTTTTTGTGCATGTAAAAGGTCTGCAAAGTAACAAAGCCCAAAGTCCACGCTGAAGGGAGTTACTCTCCCCCACAGACACACTGCTCCTGAACTGTCTGAAACGCCTTGCTTGAAGTCCTGCCTTTTCTTCTGTAACATGGTGATGTCACCAAGTAACACATTTTTGCCTAGCGGCTAGTTTGGCACACCCTCAAACAAAGCTAGTTAGAGTGGAGCTGGAGCGGAGTCCAAAGAGTTTGGTTCAGTTGACCAACCACAGCAGTAGGCCAGCTGACCAATCAGAGCAGACTGGGCTTTTTGAGAGTGGGGGGAGCAGGAGCTCAAACAGAGCGTTTCAGACAGAGGGTGAAAAGACGTGCTGCAGCACACCCGGTATGAAAAAAAAAAAAGTGTTTTCTGAACATCAAAGCATGTAAATATGTTCTAGTAGAAACCCCAAATACAAGTATGAACCAGAGAATAAGCATAATAGGTCCCCTTTAAATATTTAGTTGAGTGTTTATCATTATTGATCAATCCTTGATGATGATAAAGCTGTTGTTTTTTTCCACAAAATGTGTGGTTAAAGGATTTATTTAATAGTGTAACCTTATTGTCATCTCACTTATTGTGTTGACTCATTATAAAGCTATTGACTGAAGTGCCATTCTATTTTCTTTACATTTCTTTACAGGAACCCAAACATAATTTGTAATTCAGTATGGATAGTTGTCTTTTCTTTATTCTTCTCAATCATATGTGTGTTTACATGTTTGTTTTTTTACAGAGAGCTGGATCAGCATATGTTCACCCTTCATCCCTAAGTATTTGTCCTCTCCTCGTACTGTCTGTGTGGATGGAACTATTTATCTGGTTGCTGACAACACTAAGAAAGTCTACTCTTATGATCCAGAGGCAAACATGTGGCAGAAGGTGGGCTCAGATATCACTGCTGACTACAGGCATAATACAGTAATACAATCCCTTGTATCAATGCTAATTCAACAGGACAAAAAGCTAAACGAATCAGTTTTCATTCTCCTGATATTTTGCCCTCAGCTGTACGTTGACTTTTCCTCTCTTTCCAGGTCCAGCTTCTTCACATGCTTCATGAGAATGGTGGTCTGGTATCGCTGGATGGGAAGCTGTTTGTCACTGGAGGCCATTGGAAAGGTATGGAGGGGGACTACGGGGTGGAAGTGGAAGTTTACAACCGAGCGGCCAACACCTGGGAGGTGGAGGGCTACCTGCCAAGACTTTGGTTCTACAGTGGAGTCTGCACCATCTTCCTAGATCCATCCCAGTGGCCTGAGCTTTTCCCCATAGATGCAACATAATGGCCTCTTGTTCCTGATGGGACTTCACTCAGGGTCAAGGAGTTCGCAGAGACATGTTCCCATGTTACAATGCAAATGTTTATCCCACGACGTCATTATGCCCTAGAATAGTTAGTTACATGATCCTCAGGTATTCTCTTGGTTGTTTTTAGGACCTTGCTTGTCTGCTCAGCAGGTGTTTATTTATACTTTGTATCATGTGTTTGAGATCGGAATTCCTTTTTTGTGTGTTATTGAATGGTGCTTGTGAATCATTAAATCTTTGCTGAGTGAATATTATTATTAGTGTTGGTTGTACCTCACTGGTTTGGAACTGGAAATTATTAATAAAATGTTTTTCCTGTGTTACCTGGTCAACCAGATGTAAAAGTCCTCTGAGAGAAACACAGTTCACGTTTCCTTTATAGTGCCCTGATGATCATTAACCCATTGGAATCCTGTAACCTGGCTCATGGCGTCGGTCCTGCCATGGAAACACACAAGCCAGCATTCTATTCCTATGGCAACGGCCCGGAAGCGTGTGGTCGCCATGGCAACGTCGGCTGGGACTTGCCTGCAGACGCTCCTAAAGTTTCTTGTCTAAAAAGTTGTGTCAGTGATTTGTTTTCAACCCTCTAGCCTTGTTCTGTATGCAGGTACCAGCTCAGAAAGACGAATGAAACGTTACCAGCTAGCTAGCTAACATTGTGTTGTTAAAACTGCGTCACTTTTACGATGAGTTCTGAACAGGAGCAAGCTGCACATTCACCAAGACTGGAGGCTGTGATTCAGGTTGGTAACTAACTATAACTGTGACTATAAGCTAGCTGACGTTAGCCTA
This sequence comes from Sebastes umbrosus, assembly GCF_015220745.1. Taxonomy (NCBI): domain Eukaryota; kingdom Metazoa; phylum Chordata; class Actinopteri; order Perciformes; family Sebastidae; genus Sebastes; species Sebastes umbrosus. Next base: position 32,069,477 of record NC_051273.1, read on the forward strand.
GCTGTTGTTAGTTAACTCGTCTTTCATGCTTCAGCAGGCTTTTTTCCCACAGAGGACACTTTAAAATGTCAACGTAGGAAAAGCAGATGTGTAGCTAGCTAAATACAATTAAAGATGGCTGAAAAACATTTATGCTGCTTCGGTTTCAGGGTCCTGGTATTTAGTGTGTGCTGTCTCACTGTCACACTGTCATGGTTTACTGGTACAGTTATTATTAATACAAGTAGCAACTACTGGGAAAAGTAAAAAAAACTTGAAAAAGTGAAAAAGGCCTATTGAAAAAGATATAAGATATTCCTTTATTAGTCCCACAGTGGGGACATTTGCAGTGTACAGCAGCAAAGGGGATAGTGCAAAAAACAAGATGCATCAGCTAACAGTAAAAAAGAGCTAAACAAAGTGTAACAAAATATGAACCATTTAAATAGAAGGAAGTAAAAAAAAAGGAGCAGTATATACAGTATTGACAATAAACAGACTATTAACAAAATTGCACAAGTGTAAAATGATATTGCACAGTGAGAATGAATGAATGAATGAAATTCCATCTGAAAATATCAGGTTATTGTCAGTGTTTTGGTGTGAAAAGAGTGGTGGAATAACTGAGCTATTACTACTACTACTAAAGTAGCATAAAACAGTGTAGAGGGTTATGCATTCTACATTTTACTTGAGTAAAAAAAACACAATTATTTGCATGAAAATATACTTAAAGTACCAAAAGTAAAAGTACCCTTTATACCGAATGGACCATCTCAGGAATAACATATATTTTGTAATTGTAATATAATTATTGATTAAATAATGTAAGCATCACTTTAATGTTGCAGCTGGTTAAGACAGAGCTAACTTTAACTATTTCATATACTGATGATTAGTTTAATTTATAATAATACATCATAATGTATTTGTTGATAATATGTAATGGAGTAAAAGCATAAAGTAGCAGGAAATGGAAATACTCAGGTAAAGTACAAGTACCTCAAATTGTACTTATAAGTACTTGGACTTGAAAATGCATTTAGTTACTTTCTACCTCTATTGAAAGGAACATTTACAAACACAGTACTAAAATGGTATTAAGTAAATAAATTACCCTATTGGATAAGTTAGGATTTCGGTATATTTTGTTCTCCAGTGGTTGAAAGTAACTAAGTACATTTGCTACTAGTAGTGCTGCTGTAGTAATGTGCATAAGTACAATTTGTAGGTACCTGTGCTTTACTTAAGAATATCCACTTTATGCTATTTCACACTACATGTGTTACACTACTTTTCAGAGGGAAATATTGTACTTTTTAATACGCTACATTGATCTCTAAGTTATAGTTACTTTACAGATCAAAAACCTTCATACAAAACATGAAATATTATACACTGTTATAATTAAAATACCCTAAACTATATAAAGTAGCTAAAATTTTAAAAATGACTCCCATGGTAATGAATCAATAATGATAATACTGTAACATAACACATATAATAAATTAATCTCTGAAAGGGTCCATTCTGCATATCATTACTGTTGAGTAAGTACATTTTAGTGTTTATACTTCTGAATCTTTAGTTACGTAAACTTTGAATGTGGACCACCACTGTTGTCCTCATAGTCTAACCTCAATGAGTTAGGCCTTTTCTGTTCAGTTATGTAAGTAGAGTGTATTTAGTATAGCACCTTTCAGAGAAAACGATCACGAAGTGCTTCACAAGAATAAAAAATATTAAAAATAAGACCATAAAACAGTAAAGAAACAAACATAAACAACAACAGACCTTAAAAACACACAAAATTACAAATACACGTGTTATGTGATGTGTTGGGGTGACTGGTATGATTGTAGAAGCTGGAGGAGTCTCTGCTCCACTCTGATGGCAGCTCAGGAGAGAGGTCTCTGACACTTCGAGGTGATGGACAGGAGTCCGGTGTCATGCCCACGCCTGTCTCCACCCGCATCCGCCAGATCATCACCCGCAACCTGGCAGAGCAGCCAGCTGGTAGATAAAAAAGTTTTAATTCAAACTGAACACAAGCAGTACAAACAATAAATCTGCCTTGCTGGATAATCAGTTATCATTACACCCAATGTGGTAAGATTGACACTTCTGCATGCATGATCTGTTTCCTTATCCCAGGTGACAGCTCTGAGGTCAGTGAGGTGGAGGAGAGCAGGGCCATGAGGGAGCAGCTTTCTCCGAGCCAGATGGACCGTGACCAGCTTCGGGTCAAACAGACCAGTCTCACAGACAGGGTAGGAGTGACACAGGTCAAGACCAAGCGGTGGAACATTATTTACATTTTTAGCATTCGTTGTACCCATTGCTACCCTATGCGGAAGTGCCTTAAACTTGCATTCTTTCTAACAGCCAGCAGGGGGCGACTCCTGTGGTTGCAAAAAGAAGTCTGATTGTATAGAAGTCAACGAGAAAATGACCCTACTTCTCACTTAAGGCCCATATCAGTATCTGCTCTTCAGAAGGCAGCCAGAAAGTACATATTCACCATCACATCTCAGGAGTAGGGTTTTGGCAATCATTTAATAATCATTGGCTTTCAGTGGTTTCATATAATGATGATATCCCGTTGTTGAAATTAATAATTCCAGGCAAATTGTAAGTAAATCTAGGTCTGAAAAGTGAAGCTAGTGCGGAAGTGCCTTAAACTTGCATTCTTTTTAATAGCCAGCAGGGGGCGACTCCTCTGGTTGCAAAAATAAGTCTGATTGGATAGAAGTCTATGAGAAAATGAGCCTACTTCTCACTTGATTTATTATCTCAGTAAACATGGTAAACATGAGTTTATGGTCTCAATCGCTAGTTTCAAGTCTTCTTCAATACAGCATGATTTTCATTTAGTAAATTATGGTCCCATTTAGAGTCAAACAAACCATAAGAGCGTGATTGACAGGTCGCTTCCATGGCGTTGTCCCTGTTTTCGTCTTAGAGCTTTAACCCTTTCACTGTGTGTTTTCAGTTAATGTAAGTCAATAGTAACATTTTGGTCGCCTAAAAATGTCTAATTCAGCGTTCGGTTGTACTTAGCTCCACCCTCTCGTGTCATTTCTGGTTGCAAAAAACCAAGATGGCGTCCAAAATGTTAAACTCGAGGCCTCAAAACGGCAGTCCACAAACCAATGGGTGACATCACGCTGACTACGTCCACTTCAAGTAGAATGTTTGTTCTATAACGGAAAGGGAAAAAAATCTGATTTTATCACTTTTAACACTTTTTCTAATTGAGACTGCATTGGCACAATTTGTTGATCATGTCAGATGTCAATGCAGCTCTTACAGGAGTTGGAGTATGTGATACTGCAGATGGTAAATTTGTGCAGTTTTGTTTGGAGATGAGATCAAGACGGTCAGCCACACTAGAGCATTGACTGCAAAAAAGCTGCATGCGTTTGAAATGGAATATGGTTACAGTAAACATCAGTGTACCACCGCTCTTTCCAGCAGGGAAAGCCTTTTGGGGCTGAACAAACAAACAGTGTGGGAAGGTTGAAACAGCTTTGCATGTACTGTAGTGGAAACTGAGGGGGGGGGGGGAAAGTTGGTAATATACATGTGCAAACTCTAATTAATGTAACTTGGCACAAGCACATATTTTATGTCATACATTTTTCCTTTAATTAACCGCTGTAGAATTATAGTTTACATGTTACAGTAAGTACTGTGTAAGCGTCCATTGTGTGTGTGTGGGTGGCTGAGTGTGGATGCATGTGTGTGTATGTGTTTGTACATGTAAATAAGAGAGGGGAGGGTGCTTCATGAAGGGTTTCCTTGTGGTCTGCTCAGGTTGACTCAGACCCCCTGTGCTCACGAGGGCCGGCGTCTCCCTTCACAGCCCCCCCATGGTTGCCCCTGCTATGTAGCGGCTGCTGTTTTGGGGGGAAATTGTGAAGGTCACTGGCCTCCTCCCTTGAGACCGTCGAAGAAAAAGCTCATTTTTCATGGTGCACAAAGCAGCCATTCGTGATAACACTGCCCTCATTCTGCTGCTTAAATCTAATGAACACCCACTGCTTGCTTTACTCTTGGAACTTATTTTAAAACCAAGGCTATAAATATAACTTAATTAACTTGGCAGATATATATAGAGTATTTATTTTGTTGATATTTTTAGATGTGTGAAAAGGCACTAAACAGAAAAAAAAACTGAGCAAGTGTTGCTGATATCTGATGCTCACGCCACCGAGTAGCAATTTGAAGTGTGGAGGAGTGCAAGGTTAGCACGAGATCTACCTCTTTTTCATCACAGAAAATTATAACTGTTAACGCAGCTGAATGTTTTTTATCAGGTGGTGTCTCACAAGTCAAGAGGTTCATTGACAGACTCCTGTTGTGACTCGTTTCTTCCAGAGACAACATTTTTTTCCCTGCCAAGCAACATGATTTTTCGGCAGCTTTGCTGTAATGTGATGTTAATGCTAGTGTGCTAATCAATCCCCCGGGGGCCAAATATACTGCCTTGGCTGTGGCATCCGTGTGGAGGTAACGTTTAGGCCAATGTAAGTCTTACCTCCATATGGCTTTCTCCTTCAACATTCACTGCCGAAGGGATCACTGAATGAATAATACCACATACATATACATGATCCATTTAATTTGTCAGCATGTTTTGAGGCCCATATCAGTATCTGCTCTTGAGAAGGCAGCCAGAAAGTACATATTCAACATCACATCTCAAGAGTAGGGTTGGGCAATAATTCAATAATCATTGGCTTCCAATGTTTTCAAATAATGTTGATATCCCGTTGTTGAAATTGATAATTCCAGGCAAATTGTAAGTAAATCTAGGTCTGAAAAGTGAAGCTAATGCGGAAGTGCCTTAAACTTGCATTATTTCTAATAACCAGCAGGGGGCGACTCCTCTGGTTACAAAAAGAAGAGAGTCTATGAGAAAACGAGCCTACTTCTCACTTGATTTATTACCTCAGTAAGCATTGTAAACATGAGTTTATCATCTCAATCGCTAGTTTCAATACAGCATGATGTTCATTTAGTGAATTATGGTCCCATTTAGAGTCAAATAGACCATAAAGCAGGGGATGCTTTAGGGCGTTGCTACCTTTTAATTGACAGGTCTGGGAGTTGTCTGGGAGTTGTCCGTGTTTTCGTCTTTGAACTTTAACCCTTTCACAGTGTGTTTTCAGCTCATGAAAGTTATTTGTAACATTTTGGTCACCTAAAAATGTCTTTTTCAGCGCTCGGTTGTACTTAGCTCCAGCCTTTCACGTCACTTCTGGTTGCAAAAAAACCAAGATGGCGACGGCCAAAATGCACGTTGACTACGTCCACTTCTTATATACAGTCTATGAGTGAAACACAGATAGTTGCAATGAACATAAATAAAGAAAATATTAGAACATAAAAAATAAATGAGAAAATTATTCTTAATAATATTGATATAGCCCTGCCCTAATACATCCATTATGTTTCTCAGTCTTGAAATAATAACTTACTTTTACTGTCAAGAAACGACAGTATTGTAACTGAAATTTATCTTGATAATTTGCACATTGCTCATAATTCTGCACTGTGCATTCCTCCGAGGGCTGCAGTATAGTGTCCCTTGAGCAGTTTTGGTTGCATGTGTTGCTGACACTCAGTGTGGTGGGGGCCAGGTATTGCCCTGCCCATACTGTAACAGCCATCCTACAACAGTCGCCAGCTCACAGCTGGAGTATGCCCTCCTGTCAGTTCCACGGGTCAAACAACCAGCCCTCATAACTACTACCAGGCCAATTTGCTCCATACCTTTTGGGATCAGGTTGATGAAATGTGACCAGGTATTTCTCATTCCAGTTTGTACAAAACCAAAGCCAACTTTAAAGCCAGCAGCAGGAGGGGGTTATCTCTCCATGGGCTTTGATTTCTCCAGCAAGATTACCATATTGTTGTGGCTTTAGTCATTTTCCAGGAGATTTGGTGACGATGGAGTCGCCACTGATTGCTTGCAACGGTGCCAGTATAAGACTCCAGGAAGTCACTTCTTTCGGCCAAGAAATAATCCCGCTGCTGCATGTAAACCCCTGTAACATTAGTCATTTTTACACTTCAGTTTTTATACGGATTAAACAAACATGATATAACGTGTTGATGAGTGAGCTTTAGAAGTGATGCTGGTGGATTTTTTTTTTTAAACTTTGGGCAGAGCCAGGCTAGCTGTTTCCCCCATTTCCGGTCATTGTGCTAAGCTAGGCTAACCAACTGCTGGCGGTAGCTCAATCTCCTCATCTAACTATTGTCAAGAGAGCGAATAGGCATATTTGATATTGATCAGGAAGGCAGGATCCATTATCGGCTTTGACCCCTGACTAGTTAGATGTGACCTTGAAGAAATGGAAGGGTAGGAAGCTCAAGAGAGAGAGAGTTTTAGCGAGCTGAGGTGCTCTTTTAGCAATAGCCTTGTTATACCCAGGTGCCCTTCAGAGCGATTCAGGAAGTTATTTGTACCTGCTGCTGTGAAGTTTTTTAATTAGCATTGTCGCTAACTGTTACTGTTTATGATGATGATGATGATCTGATGTTGATGACTAGGTTGGTGGTTGTACTGTGGATCGTGGTAATGTTGTTGTCCATGAATATGTTGATGTTGATGTCATGCAGTCACATTGATGTTGATGTTCACACTAATTATTACGGTGCTGTGCTATCCCCTTGTTTTGAACTGTCTTGAGATGGTTATGTATTCTATTGTCTCATCTGTAGTCTGTCCTATCGTATCGTATCATACCGTACGTATCATATCGTATCGTATCCTACCGTATCGTACCGTATCGTACCCTGCCGTATCGTATAGTATTGAATCATATCATACCGTACGTATCGTATTGTATCGTATTGTATCGTATCGTATCATATCGTATCGTATCGTATCGTACCGTACGTATCGTATCGTATCGTATCATACCGTACGTATCGTATCGTATCGTATCGTACTGTATCGTACCCGACCATATCGTATCGAATCATATCATACCGTACGTATCGTATTGTATTGTATTGTACCGTATCGTATCGTATCTTATCGTATCGTATCGTATCGTATCATACCGTACGTATTGTATCGGATCGGATCGGATCGTACTTCCCAAAATGTTTACCATTCCTTTATAGCATTTTGTTTTTTCAGTCTGAAACAAGGTTGCCTCTTTTGAGATATATTCTGGGAAGATGATACTAAATATGCTGCCCAACTACCAAAAGTTTCTTTCTGAAATCCATCGTACTCTCAGTGTCAGAATGTCAGCTGAAGCAGGCCCACCGCTGAATGTGTGACAGTTGAGAAACATACGTAATTATCCCAAATCCCCGTTTTTCCCAGCTTTCCTTGAGTCTCTTTGACCTGACAGAAGACCGTTAACGCAACACTGGTGAAGTCACACCTGGACTCTGAAAGCCTTCCTCTGTGTCTCTGTTAAGTCACTCTGATCTCTGATGACCCCAGAAAATTGCACGTGAACCAGGATAAACCTTGACCCAGTTTGTGAGCTGGATGGCCTCGGGAGGTTTTTAGAACATGTTGGGGTGAATTCTGAACCCTCTGTGTTGCTTTTGGAGCCCCGCCAGTGTGCATTTTCTCAGACATAGACATCTATACCCGACTGCCTGAACACTTAGCGAGTGGCCGCACAATACCGCAGTGTGGCAGTCAGTTGGATAAAGATAAACTCTTGCTGAATGATTTCTGACACCAACTGCCGTTTGCCAGTGCCCTCTGAAATCTTGAATCCCCTGGGTCTCCGCATAAGAACCCCGTCAAACACAGTCGGAGCAGATAAAGTCTGTTTTTAGGGATTGTGTTACTGTCCCCTTTTACCCTGTTACCCCCCTCTGTTCCAGTTTGTTTTTCCTGCTGGCACAAACCCATTCATTTAGGCTGCAGTTTCAATGGAACGCTGCCAAAAAGTCTGACTCTCTGAACTATCACGAAATTGTAAAAATTAATTGCCTTCCCCAGAGAAAATATTCTTAAAAGCCCATCCCGGCCCTGAATTTTTGATGAAAGTATTCCATTAAACCCTTTCAACATTTGACATTGGGCTACTCATGTTACCTGACTTTAAAGTCAAACATTAAGCACACTTTTCAGTTCTTTTTCACATGTCAAGAGTATCTAATCAGAAGTGAAGTCTTGAACTGACTGAGTTGTATATGTATATATAGTTTTAGTACAGCGTTGTCCTTGCCGGGGGGCATTGTGTTAAGTGCTGCAAGGCCAGTCACATGCTTGTGAGTACACAGTGTGTATTATTAGTTTGGCCGTATTTACACAGATCACTTGTATCTCTGTATGCCATCACAGCAGCTGTCAACCCGTATCCAGAAGGTTCACTCCATAGTAACACACTCACAGCAGCTCCCTCCTCCTCCTCCTCGCTTCCATTCTCCCTGTTTGTTATCCCACATTGTGTAATTACGGTCAGCGATGATACATAAACAGCTTTCACAATCAGCTGGGGCTCTTTCACAGAGTCAGCAGCACTCAGGGGGTAATGCGAGGGGAAGGGGGGAACGGGTATGTTGTTGAAGTAGGAGAGTACGTTTTTTGGGCAGCTTGGGGGCGATGGACATCCGCTCCAGCTGTGTTTAGGAATCTGACAGATAGTGCACTCCATTAATTCCCTTTATTAAGCCTCTGAGCCCAGGCCAAGCCAGGGAAAACGATTGCAGCTGTAACCCTTCACATGCTGGCTGGACTCTGCACTCATGGCCAGATTTCGCTTTGGGTTAGTCCAAGATAGGACTGAAGATGTGGACTAGTTGCTGGATATGCCTGGAAAAGCATCTCTGTTATACAGTAAGAGAGGAGAGAATTGACTTCAGAAATGCATAGCAAATTCCAAGACATTAAAAAAAAGCATTAGATAAACTGGTGAGTTATCAGATTGCCAAATGTTGTGACATTAGGTCAGTGAGAGAATATTGTAATCACAACTTGGTAACTGAAATGGATTGGATTGTGATCTACCACATGAGCAAGGCAGCAAGTTTTGGCCCGAACACCAAAGCCTCCGCAAGGGCCTTGAAAATGATTCTCTTGTTGCTTGTTGGCAGATGAATCAAAGCAAGATTATCCCTTGATGTTGTTTGAAATATTTATCAAAAGAGACAATACAAGGAGTGGCACAAATCATAAATATCAAGAAATATAAAACGCTAATTCAAAGCACATTTTAAGAGGCTGAAAAGTCTTTTACTTTGGAAACATAAGCAGGGCTCAAGACACGGATACTTGGAAGTAAAAAAGAGAAGGAGGCATAGCAACCATATGGAGGCATAAAACATACCATGACAAAAAGTTGTTTTCATATACAGTATGTATTGCAGGCGGCTGTGGCTCAGGAGATAGAGCAGGTTCAATCTCCGGAACCTTGTGTCCTCATGTTGAAGTGTTCTTGGGCAAGATACTGAACCCCAAATTGCTCCCGAAGGCTGTGCCATTGGTGTGTGAATGAGTATTTAGATCAGATCCTGATGGGCAGGTTGGCACCTTGAATGGCAGCCCCTGCCGTCAGTGTATTAATTTGTGTGTGAATGTTGATATGTAGTGTAAAGCGCTTTGAGTACTAAAAAGGCTCTCTATAAATGCACGTTCATTTACCATCTTGAACATTATTGCAAAATGCCAGTAGATGACCTCAAAGAGTCGGGCTACATTGGGATTGGGCTCAGCCCATTTTAGGGGGCTGTACTCTGAGGCCGATCGTAAATAGCGAGGGTGTTCAGCGAGCACACTTCTGGGCCCCCAGTAAGCCCTGTAAGCCCCAGAGTTAGGGCAGATGGAGGACTGGGATTACTCGCCTCTCTTTTGCCTTTTTACAGTCACCGATGGATGGGTGTGTTGGGAAAGAACAATGAGTTCAAACTAACTCGAAGATGAGGGTGATGAGATTAAATGATGCAAGCAGAGCAAGGGAGTAGTTGGTGATGTAGGGGAGTTCAGTGAAGGTGGGGGTCTCCACAACAGATTGTTATGGCACCCTCTTGGGAGCTTCCTGCACGGAGCATGGCTAATCCAGAGCAGCCTCCGGCCTCCTGCTTTACAGCTGACTGGGGAGAAACAATAAAAAGGCGTCCCCTCTGTAGTGTGCGGAGCAGGCAGGGGCGAGGCGCTGGCGAGAAGCCCACACACTGCAGCTATGCATGACAAAGTGCAAACAACCCTCCTCAACAGGGCAGGGCGGGGACCTTGAGGAGTTGCCAGGGACACCTGGTCACTGAGTGCATAGCAAGGTAGGGAGGGCGTAGTCTACAGCAGGGATGGAACTGAAATACACACATATATATATATACATATATATATATATATATATATGTATATATGTATATATGCATATATACATATATACATATGTTATCCTATATGTATTTGTCCATATGGACAAATACATATAGGATAACATATGTCACAATTTGCCCATATACAGTGCACTGCAATATTTGCATGACCTTGCAGCTCTAGGGAGGTTGAATGTACTTCCTTCCTCATGAAACATTTACGAAGCCAATTTTTAAAAAATATTTCAAATCCTGGATTATTTACATCCTTGTTTACTAGCTAGCAGTCTTCTACATTGCCCTTGTTGGTGCATTGCTACACCTCTCTGCATGTTACCGCCGGCAGCTGATCACCGAAGCAGCGTGAAACAGGCGGCAGGACAGTGTGTTGCACCGCCCACCTCGGGTGACCGTGCGGGCGCGTGTACAACCTTGTGCATGTGTGCAGTACAAACAAAACAGGGACTCCAGTGGTCAAAGGCCCTGTTCACACTGTTCATTAACATGCGTCTTGGGTGATCCGATCACAAGTGGACAGCTTTAAGTACTTCAGTTCACACCTGGCATTAGAATGCGTCTCCACGTGCGTCTCGTCTCGAGTGACCACTTGTGATGGGATTTCACTTCCCTGCTCTATATGCAAATAAACATGTCCATTATTTCCGTTTGCAAAGACCGAATGTGTTGTTGTTTTTAAACGGCGGGAGGCAGCAATGCACTTCCCATGCCTAGTCTGCTGGAAATTAAAAGAAGGAGAAGAAGAAATCAAAACAATACAGACTGGGTCTATTTCTTGGCGTGTTCCAGGCAAACTAAAGATACATATTCATGTCCATATAAATGACATAACCAATATATCTCTATGGGCTTTTCGAAATTTTCAGACGTCGTGGACAAAGCCAGCTTACATGATTTGAGAACCAACTGGAGATGAGAAAAAGGAGGAACAAAAAGAGAGCCATGGCTGTGATGATGTATTTTGATATTACGTCCTTGTCTGGGACGCATCAGGATGCATTAGTGTTTACACACGACACTACTCTACTGTGCTACTGTGGCGGACTTGTTTGACCGCGTGAACACAGCCTCCTTCTTTCATTTCTTCAACCCTCCTTTTTGAAAAGGTCGGCATTGTGATATTTGCGCAATTCCAAAAACCTGTTGATATCCAAGTCTTTCATAGTGTTTTTAAAAGTAGGTGTGTTTCTCCTTCCGGCCAGAAATGTGGGCTTTTCTTTTTGGCATGCGTCTCTGCAAACTGTCGGCTAGTTGGTTTGTGTACAACGCACAGAGCTGGCCGTAAACAGGCAAGAGGCCATGTGTTGCAAACTGCCATAAAAACCCCAAGTAAGACGCATATTCCATATGCGCTGTATACATGTCCAAAGAAAGCTCCTAAAACCTGAATAATATCGGAATCTCCCACGTCTTAATCAGAAAAGGCTCCATTCGTAATAAGGCCTAATTCAGAATATCCCAACTGAATATGCTGTTTACATGACCCGTATTTGGAATAACAGTGGAATATTAGTGTGCATGTAAACATAGTCAGTTTTGCACCAATGCACCCAAATGGGTTCATGTGTGCCATTGTGTTGACTATGCTTCCTCTGGGGGCAAATATGTGGAAATAACTGAGCCTTTTTTATTTATGAGTTTCTTCTCATGAGGTTGAGTTTGATTTAGTTTTGGTGTGTTTTCATTACTTACATTGATGTAGTACAGTATGGTCCCAGTTGTACTGTGGTCCCTTTCCCTGAAGTTATAACAGCATTAGAGCTCTCTATACGGTTCCAACTGCAGATTGTGCTCATGTGCTGTAATAAACCATGTGTGCTATGGCCATGTATTCAAGGTGTATTTATAAAGTACATGCTTGTTAGCAAGTCAGTGTTATTGCTATAGTTGTGCCAAAATACTTGAAAAGATGCATAATCACCAAAGCTCCACACACAGCTGTTTCCAGGAGTCCCTTTAAACACAGCTGTTGCAGTTGTGTGCGTTTCAAACACTCCGCCCATGTTGTTCCTCCCTTCTCAGTCCCTAAAGCTGTCACCTCAACAACGGGCAGTAAAAGAAGCTTTTGTGCTCTCCGGGTGCTCACAGAAAAACACCAAAAGCACAGAGCCAAGTGCATGATGGCCGTTAGTGTAGTTTGTAGTATAAAAATCTGAAAAGGGCATTTGAAAATGTGTTAATAATGGTGGCAAAGTGGCTGGGTCCAGTGGTGAACAGTGAGACTATTGTCTTGGCTCTCCTGGAGCCTGCTGGAGAGATTAAGCACCCAGAGAAGAGATGAGGTACAGAGGAGAGGTGGGAGGGAGTGGGTCGCAGGGTTGATTTGAAGGGCTTGGATGGTGGTTTGGAGTGTGTTGCAGGGGAGGGGGCTCCCTCCCTCGCTCTCACTCTCTTCCTCTCTTTTTAAATGAGAAGTCGGCAAGGGCAGCTGGAGGCACGCAGTGTGTTGTAGTGCTCTAGGGCCATGTGGTTTGTATTAGTGAGGACAGGGTGTCTGGCACCAGGATAGAGAGTGGGTGGTGCAGGGGGAGTTTAGGTTGTGTGAGGTTGAGAGGTTACAGGACATTTGGATTTCAGATATGAGGATATGAGATTCCACAAGGAGAAAGACCAGTGTGTTTGTGTATCTTTGTTTTTAGATGCAGTCGACAGATACGGACATCATGCATTAACACCGATATACAAACATACAGCACTGTATTTGGATGTTCCATAAACTGACATTAATACTGTAACCTCTCATCTGCTCATCTTTAAATCTAGCCGCTGTTGATCCAGTCCTCATGCTGAATTAACACTATGGGTCTCTAGATTGGTCTAGTCAATTACATGTTGACCTTTACAGGGTTTCTATCCCTGTGGGGAAAATACTACGCACATATTTAATCTCATCAGTATTGATATCATTGTATCATGTGATGATAGTAATGACCAATCAAGAGTGCTGTATTGTAAGAGGTTCTTTTTGGCATAAACATGCATTAATAGAATACCTCAAAAATCCATCGAGCAAAGCTCCCGTTCATTAACTTTATTTTTTCTCAAACACAACCCATAGTGAACTGTTGAAATCTGCTAAATGACTTGTCTGAATGCAAACATAGTCCAACCATATAATCAGATGGTATATCCAGATAATTAAGGATGAGATAGACTCAGTTACCAGTTTGTTAAAGGAACAGTGTGTAACATTTCTGGGATCTATTATCAGAAATGGAATATAATATTCATAATTATGTTTTTGTTAAACTTAAAAAACTTTATTACAATCATCATATATAGGTACATACAGTACATGAAATTTGACCTCTGCATTTAACCCATCATAAGGAGCAATCTGGGGTTCAGGGAACCGCCAACCTTGTGGTTAAGTGACGACCTGCTCAACCCACTGAGCTTCAGCCGCCTAAATTAGTTTATGATTACCTAAAACTAAGAATCGTTGTGTTTTCGTTAGCTTAGAATGAGCCCTTTATATCTACATACTGAGTGGGTCCTCTTCAGGGAGTCTGCCATGTTGCACCGCCATGTTTCTACAGTAGCCCAGAATGGACAAACCAAAAACTGGCTTTTGCGTTTTTACGTTACCTGAAGGCCACTGTAGTTCTCTGACAAGCTTGTGAAATTGGAGTAATGTGAGCCGCAGAGTGCAAAACCGTGGTACCACCAGCCGGCGTCTGACTTCCGTTGCTCCTAAAGTAGTGTTATTATGGTAAGGATGACCTCTGAGCGAGGCGAATGGCGTTACCGCGGTTTTGCACTCGGTGGCTCACGTTACCGCAGTCTTGGAAAGGGAGCAGCGAGTGAAGGGGTACTCAGTTGGTTGCGTCTGCCACCACACCACTAGATGTCGCCAAATCCTACACACTGTCCCTTTAAGTACACCCATATAATATAATACAATGCAACACATTTGGTGTGTAATAAATCCTTGTGAATGGTGCGATGGATCTAGAGTTCAGTATAATGCAGCCCAGTACTACAACACCTCAACAGCTGCAAAAATGACCATAGCACACCGCTATGACACACTGTCAGTAGAACAGAATACAAGAAGCTTTGTAAGGATTTATTGCAGTCGGTCACTCAGTGCAGAGTGCATCTATATACTCTGTATTGTAATGTGCAATATCCTGTCACATTGTCAAACTTGTTACCACTCCATCCAGCTCGATCAGATGCTGATGCTGCAGTCAGCAGTGGACTCAGACCAGGACAGCGTATCCCTAGGATCCCTGCAACTGCAGAACAAGGAGAGAGCTTACAGGCAAAAACTGCAGGTATACCAGGAGGCCCAGCAGAGGCAAGCCCAACTTGTTCAGAAGCTTCAGACCAAGGTGACTGTGTGAATAAATGGACCTCACAATTCAGAAATTGTTACATGAAGTTCCTTTGGCTCAACTGTGCACCTTCTGTTTGTTTTATACAAGGTTCTTCAGTACAAGAAGAGGTGTGGGGAGCTAGAAGAGCAGGTGCTGGAGAAGACCTCGGAGTCTGAGAAGATGAGATTGTTGGTATGTCTAGACTGTATAGCATCACCTTCTAGAATCAGTATTGCTTAGATATAAATCTTCAAGTCCAAAGTCTAAAGGGTCTGCTAGGGTCCTCTAGAGGCCAGTCAGCATTATCACAACGTCGATATGTTACAGTATTTACACTAATATTCAAAACAATGTTAAAGTGTTAAGCTCATGCTTGTTCAATGGGAGCAAACATTTTTGTTCAACTAGTTATAATTAATTTAGACATGAGAACAGTGGGAACTCCGGGTCTGAAAAGTGAAGACAATGCAGTAGTGCCTTAAACTTGTATTCTTTCTAATAGCCAGCAGGGGGCGACTCTTCTGGTTGCAAAACGAAGTCTGATTGTATAGAAGTCCATGAGAAAATTACCCATAATTTATTTCCTCAGTAAACATTGTAAACATGAGTTTATGGTCTCAATCGCTAGTTTCAATTCTTCTTGAATACAGCATGATGTTCATTTAGTAAATTATGGTCCCATTTAGACTCAAATAAGCCATAAAGTAGGGTATACTTTAGGGCGTGGCTACATTGTGATTGAAAGGTCACTACTTGTCCGTGTTTTCGTCTTAGAACTTGAACCCTTTCACAGTGTGTTTTCAGTTCATGAAAGTTAGTTGTAACTTTTTGGTCACCTATAAATGTCTTTCGTTCGGTTGTACTTAGCTTTACCCTCTCATGTCACTTCTGGTTGCAAAAAAAACAAGATAGGGACGGCCAAAAACCAAGATGGCGACTGCCAAAATGGGTCGTGGCTAGACGGTAACATGCAAATTGTGCGAATTGCGAAATTCTCACGAAATGGTAAGGATTAGGCATTGACCTTTAATAGTTAAGCTTAAGCATTGACCTTGAATGGTTAAGATTCGGATAGGTTGTTGGGCAGCAAGTCTCACGAGAGTTTCTGCAAGTTTTTGCAATTTGCAGGTTACCTTTCTGACACAACGGCCAAAATGCCGGACTTGAAGCTTCAAACCGTAGTCCACAAACCAATGGGTGATGTCACGGTTACCACGTGCACTTCTTATATACAGTCTATGGCAGTAAAGGAATCATGAATAACTAAAAGTAAACTTGTGTAGTGTACCTTTCATGTTGTGATTAAGATTTGTGCTTTTATTTAAACATATTTAATTCATCCAAATATTATTCTTGGCTGAGCGGTGTCCACAGAGAAAATGAATTAGCAGATTTCCACTGTAATTATGTTGCTTTATAAATATTAGTAAACTGCTAATGTACTACTGCTACCATATACTGAAGTGTTATCAGGATGCCAGTAGTGGTGACGGTGGTGGTGGTGGTGGTGGTGTGTGTGTTCAGCTGCAGGCCCACCTGGACTCTGCCCAGCGTCATCAGCGGACTGAGCAGGATCTCAACATGGCTCTCCAGAATAAGTGCGCTCAGCTGGAGGAGGAGCAGAAGAGGTGAGTGATGGGCACCATGCGGTGCAGGTAGCCAGCTTCTCCAGCCAATAGAGAAACCTCGTACAGCTTCTGTACTCGTAAGTAATACATATTTGGGAGTTTTTAGAAAAAGTGTCTGGAATGCAGAAATCATCTACAGCAGCAGGGAGTCGCTATTTGGATGCAGACTTTGAGCAGTAAATTCTCGGATAAACCTGTTAGAATTTGCTTTTTATTTCTCTGTTTCTTGTTGAGAAAGCCGAAATATTTCTGAGAAATGTGCGGACCAGAGATATTCCCAGCAGTTCCTTGAGGTCTCCTGCTGTTTTCCCCTGCCCCTGCTGCAGGGAGAAGGCAGAACCTGCCCTTGGCAGATAATCTCAGTATCCAATTTGTCAGAGAAAATTAGTGGGACTATGTTGGCTCGCTTCTCCAAAGCATTTTAATGAGGCTTCACATTAAGTGTGGGCCAACCTCTGCAGCTGAGGCCAGCTTTTAATGCCCTATGATTTATATAGTTATGGAACTTTATTTGAAATGCCCATGGCAGAGACCTGACAATTTTTACTGCCTAAAATATCACTCTCTGCAGAGTTACCGAGCTCTATCCCTTCTAGCACTTTGTAATGTAAGTGCAATGTAGAGATTAAGTCTACAACCGCCACTATGTTTTCGCTTATTATCGGGATTACTGCGTCTCCCTTTAAACACCCATCATTATCATCCCATACATGCAAACATGGGCTTGGCTTCCTCTCAGACAGATAACCGAACGTAGCGATGTGGCATGCTTTACTGTAACAGGGTGCGTGTTTAGTGTGAGAATGATGTAAACATTTTGGTAAATGACTCTACTAGCAGATCTGGTTGATATTAAATCTAAGTTGACACAGACGTTATAAAACTGTCTCACATGTTCACCCAGTAAGTGTGGTTGGCAAGGGTGGATCTAAAGGCTACAGATGTTAAGAGTGGTATGCTGGCTATATGGATGACGATGATGAGTTTGGGTGCTGTGGAAAGGTTATAGGAGGGCGTTGTGACAGTCGTTCGTCAGGGGAGAAAAGCCAAATGGGCTCTGTTCTTATTTCCAGGTGTGCCAGCCTCAGCCAAGTC
Organism: Sebastes umbrosus; assembly: GCF_015220745.1. NCBI lineage: Eukaryota > Metazoa > Chordata > Actinopteri > Perciformes > Sebastidae > Sebastes > Sebastes umbrosus. The sequence goes on from NC_051273.1 coordinate 32,086,824, forward strand.
AACTCTCTGCTGCGGGAACAACTGGAGCAGGCGGGCGCTGTCAGCCAGGGGCTAACAGAGAGCTTGTGGAAGGCCCGCGAAGACGTCGACTTGTGTGATACCCGTCTGCGCAGAGAGCAAGAGGTGAGAGAAAACCCATAGAAAATGAAGTTGCTTGAGTCAGAAAAGCAACAGGGAAAGCTCAAGTTCATCCCTTTTTCTGCACAGAGATTGTGCAATTAAACTCCTGTTGAGTTCACATGGGGTAGGAATTCCATTCATGGCCAGTTTTGTCAATTCATTCTCATTCCCTGTTCATTTCATTGCTATGATTTTTGAGTTGTTGTTTCCTGTGAAAACATTCCAACTGCTGAGGGGGAGGAAAATTTTGTGCAAACAATCTGGCGTTCGTGCTGTAAATGGGCTACATCTGTTGATTCAGGGAAATCCAATTATTTTGTATGTGTGCCAGTGTGAGCCCAGGAGTTCCAGTATTGCATCTGTTTGGGATCACAATAAAATGATGGGTGCCATCATTTTCTATAAGCAACCCCTACCACCCACCCTCCAATCTCTAGTCCCTCTTGTTGCCTGCTTCTCTCTGCAGACGTGCGCCTCCCGGCTGAGTCGTGAACAGGCTCGTGTCAGAGCGCTGTGGCGCCAGGCTGCTTCCCTGCGGAGCACTTTCACCCAGCTAAGGGCTTTCACTGACAGGTGAGCGTGGCGCGCTGCCAGAATCCCTCTAGCGACTCCGGATTCCACAGGAACCCCCGCCTCTCTTGTGTCTCACACTCACGACTGCAACCGCAATCCATCTCTCTCAGCCAGGGATCAAAGTGGAACAGGTCAACAAGGTCGCCAGTCCCCCTGCTCATTGTTTCCTCACTGGGGGGACAGTTGGCTTAAGGTGTCTAGCCTCGCTGTTGAAATCATCCATCAGGACAAAGCTTGAGTCCTATAAGACATGTTGAACCACTGTGAGCACTACTGAAGAGTAATTTGCTTTAATAATGATTGCTCAGCTCATAGACAGCTGTACAGTACTGTAATTTCAACTGAAGACACTTCAAAGTGAGCCCTGATCCCAGAGCTTAACCGCTACAGACATCCACCCTCTTACAAATACAAAGAGACAGTTTTTTTAGTTTGACTAATAGCTCACAACTGTATGAACAAAAACAGCACGTTATGTTTCTTTACCCTATGATACATTCTGTAAATTTTGATAGACATTATTCTGTTGAACAGGACTCTGTCTGATATGCGCGGGGAGTGTGTCGCTGCCGGCCGGCAGCTGCATGTTGCCTGCATGGACTTAGAGGCCAGAGTAACACAGGAGAGCACCTCTAGTGGTGTGGAGACGTCAGCACTGGAGAGGCAGCTGAAGGACAAGCTGAAAGAGGCCATGCAGCTTCAGGGTCGCTGGGATGCAGAGAAAGTCGAGCTTAACTCCAGGTAAAGGCATCCCCAAATCTATCATAAAGAGTTTCCCTCCTGTCATGTTCATGGCAGCCAAAATGACATAAGATTAAGCTGCATTTAGTTTAAGGGCTGCTGGATGATTGTTTCAATGACATTGATATCGACAACTACATTGAGGCAACTCATCCTGCAACTTATCTCTCAAAAGTCGTACACTTTTCACCATAAATTTGGGACTCAATAACTACTAATGGAAGTAATGGTTCCATCAAGAACATTTTATGTCAGCCCCTAAGCTTAGGACTGACAGCACACAAGCATCATAAACTGAAATAATAATTCTCAACCGATTAGACTTCGGTGTTATCTGTGGTTATAAGCCCCATAGATGTTGTTCAGTAGGGCCCTGCTACACCCAATAGTAGGTTTTATCATCTATTCACATGGTGGTAGAAATTATGACAGGAGCAGAAACGGAAGTCAGGCGCTGTAGTATAGACAGGTTGAGACTACATTTCAGGTGGAGGTGATGGATGGGATGCATGGGTCCGGATCCCATGTGAAACCAGCAACGTGTAGTTGTCCTTGTGTTCACTAGCGTTAAGTTTCATTTTCACTTTGGAAATGAAGTTATTTTACGCCAAAACACAATGTTTTTCTCTAAGTGTTTTTATTGCCTAAACTTTTTTTTGTAGTTTTGTTTGTGTGAGAAACGTAACGTTTCATTCAGTTTTACAACTTGTTAGAAGGCGTTGCCTGTAAGTTTTGCTTTCACTTTTACAACATAGTAGGCATAGTAAGCCCCTACTGACCCACATCTATGGTGCCAGTCTGTTCTCAATCAAAGTGGTTTTGTTGCCTGAACTTGAGCAAATGTTTTTGTTTTATTCACAAAATTAAGCACGTCTTTACTGCAAGCGAAAAGTGACGCCGAGGGGTCTGACAAAGCGTCAGTTTATGACAAGTTGGGATGAGAATATGTTGATGGTGCGTATAGCAACCGATGACGCACATTTAATGGCCGGATAACAGTCAAATCAGGTGCAGTTCTGGGCGTGAGGTCATCTATATTGTCGTTAGTATCGTTTGATAAATTGCAAAATTCCCAATCTTCCAATGATTGAAAGGAGAGCCAAATTGAATCCCCTTATATGGAACCCCAGAACTTTCCATAGGCTTTGATCATTAAAATCCTGCACATCAAGCTATTGTGTCTTTTGCCCTTCAGTCAGAGGACTGCAGGGATGTCAGTGCCTTTGTATTCAGAGTCTTAGCTGGCTGTTGATCGTATCAGAAGTCATTGTTAAGCCCATGATTCTATGCAGAGAATATGATAGTGTTGATGGTCTAGTAGAGGAGAAGCACAGTACATGCCAGTCTTGTATCTCCAGTGTCTCAGGGAACCGTGTGTGTTTGTGATTTAATCCTCTGTCCATTTCCATGTATATGGATTGATATAGAATCCTGGAGCTGACTGACACAGGGAAGCACCTTCGCAGCCAGAACAGCGAGAAGGATTCCGGCCTCAACACCATGCAGATCAGTCTGGACAGGATGGTGGGACTTTGGGAATCATGCCTGGGAGGTGGTAGATAGACGGGGGGTTAAGGGGGTTACACTGGATGTAGTCTGGACCCTATAGGCTTGATAAACTCCACAACTTCCTCGTCTAGAGGGCTGCAGTCTGGTGAATGTCAGGCTTGCTCTGTGTGTGCTGCTTATCTGACCTTAATGGTTTTCTGCTCAGGAGACGAGGAGAACAGAGGATAAAGCAGAGATGGAGGTCCTCCACACAGAGATCCAAGCCCTCCAAAAGATGTTATGCCATGTTCACCAGGTCAGAACAAAACAATACACTGAGATATATTAGGCATGAGGTTAGCACACAAGAAGATTCATGTGTGTTTTTTTCCATTCTCCTTCACTATATGTGCCATATCCAGGTGTTTGGCGGTGAGGGTGATGGTAGTGGCTCTGAAAGTGCGTCCTCCTCACCTCTTCATGGCCGGTCTCCTCTGAGGAACACGTCACTGATGGCTGTGCAGAGCGCTCTCTCCAAGCACCAGAAACAAACACAGGTCCAACAAAAATGGCTGCTTTTCATTCTTTCCTTATTGTAGATGTTTTAGAACGGTGGCTCCCAACCTGAGGGTAGCTGACATTACTGTCTTTTAGAGGCTGTAGCGGGCTTATTCTTAGAGCAAAAGTGAAGATAATGGTATCATATGAAACTCAACGACCTAGGGCATCCATTGGTATATGTTATGCTAGCTTGTCGGGAAGGAAGCTAAATAATGCTCCAAAGTTAGGCTATATTTTGGCAATGGAAAAACTGGCAGGGCCATATTCACAGGGGTCCCTATGGGAGGCTTCTATAGGTACCCTTGAGTCTTCCCTTTACAGACATGCCCATTTTATGATAATCACATGCAGTTTTGGGTGAAAAACATGCAGTTTTTTTAATGTAGTATAAATGTGTTATTTTTGCCTATTCCAAAAATGGTGTATTTGAATATTTCTGCATACTGAGGTCCCTAAACAGTCTTGAATTACATAAATTGGGTATGACTGGAAAGCTGAGAACATTGTGGATTCAGTGAGCCCAATTGTATTCATGTGTGATGATGTTAGCCCCCTTAGTAGTCATTTCATATAGTGAGACCATTTTTTTAAACTTGACCTCACTGTAAAAAATGACCTGTGGGGACCTCTAGGATAATCACAGCCTCATGAAACTTTACAGCCACAAACTACAGTCTTAGTGCATTCAGAGGGTTGATGGTTTTCCTTTTGTATACTGACAATAAGGGGATTTCTGAGCAGTTTACAGAACAGAAGTGCTCGAGGGTTAACGGTTAAATTAATCTCCAGGTTCCCAGCTTTCAGATGATGTACACCACTTCAATGTGATGTCTACTGTTGACCTGCTATCTCCCCCGAAAAAAGAACCATCCCCTAGAAAAAAATCATGCTATTCATGTACACACTTAAGTCATAGTTTGTAATGAGTAGATATAGCTTAATTTTAAGAGATCAGAAGCCAAAAATGTGGGGAGCCACTGTTTTAGAGAGATAATATGTCTGAGATAACACGTTGTAATGATATTTCACTCTACTTTCAATAACTACTACACACCACAAACAACGCACCCATGTTAAAACCGCAGGACCTACGAGGGCGTCTGGATGCTGCCCTGGAGCAGGTGGAAACACTGCGTGACCGCCTGCAGGAGAGGGACAGTGAGAGGAGAGAGCTGGAGCACAAGATCCAGGAAGTTAGGAGGGAAAGTCAGGAGGCTAAAACAGCTCTAGAGGAAAGCCTCCGAGACGGCAACAGATACCGCTGCTCACTGGAGCTCATCTCCAGGTACAGCCTGGTCATGCAGCTATTATCCTTTTTCTGTGATGCAGCTTCAGGACTGCAGCTGTGTGTATTCTGTTTCATATTTTCTAAACTTTGTTTTGTTATTGGTGAAATTGTCATTAGACTTAAATGTTGTTTTTGGAAAAATACAAATGTTATAATGATGATGATGACAATTATTATAGCTTGGTTTTATGTTTAATCAAGTAAAAAAACATATTTAATGGTAGTCTGGTAGTTTGGGTGTTTTGAAATGGGGTTGTATGAGGTACTTATCCATAATTGGTGTATTACTTACAGTAGATGACGGTCGACGTGCCCCCAGCATCGAGAAGCAGAGCACCGGCACCAGAGCAAAGCAATACAGTGCTGTGGACGGGGGAGGCAGAAAACTTATTTTAGTCACCTAAAAGAAAGACTCACCTACAACAATTGATATCCGTTTAAGTGTATGCTATATTTAGAATATTTTCCGACAACGGACTGAACTGAAAGTGAAATCATAAATAAGCTTCACTTTCCCAGAAGGAAAGTGCTGTCTGAAGGCAAGATAAAGCTCTGAAAATATTCTAAACATAGCGTACACTTTCTGTCGACCCCGTCCACAGCACTGTATTGCTTTTCTCCGGTGTCGGTACTCATGTCTGTTTCTCCAAGCTGAGGGCGTGCCGACCGTCATCTACTGTAAGTAATACACCTACTATGAATAAGTACCTCACACAACCCCACTTCAAAACACCCAAACTATCCCTTTAAATATATTGAAAGCTCACCAAAAACAATATTTATACAACATTATACAGTGTTTGTTATGTTGTGAAGGGTTTTGTTGACATTGTTTTTTAGAAAAATCAAGTGTTTTGATAATGATGGTGATCATTGTGCAACATCTGACCTCCCTGCCTCTCTCCACCTCCATGTCTCGCAGTGAGAAGGGCAGCCTGGAGAAGCTGCAGTCGGGGCTGCAGCAGGAGGTGGACTCCCAGCGTGCCGAGCTGGAGGTACTGCGAGGCTCATCACTGGAGCTCCAGAGACAGCGGGACCTCCTGAGGCAGCAGAGGGAGGATCTGGAGACGCAGCTGGCACGCCAGCGCACAGAGGCCCAAAGAGGGTACACAGCACGAGCCGAGGGAGGATGACCGTTACACAACACGCATCCCGTCACCCACGATTGTTTTCAAGCTCCGTTTGTTTACAGTTCAGATCAGTAACACATGTCATTCTCCGGCCGGCAATGCACCCAAATGACATTTGGATGAAATGTAAATGATTTACATTGCATTACTGCACTCATGCAAGAGGAAAAGTTTGTGTTCCTCTTTTTGAGGGTTTCTTTTGCTTCAAAAAAATTTGATTAGCTGAGAATTGGAGCAGGACATGCGATACAATAACTCCCTCAGTGTTCTGGCCTTTGGCACCAACATTTCTCCATCTCTCAAAGTGGAGATGGATGGCTGTTAAGGGATTTTGTTTATATAAAAAATCTGCGTGTGTGAGACAAAGGAACAATGTGAGATAGTCATGTATGTGTTACATTTTGTGTTTCAGCGAAAGGAGTCTGGAGGAGCTTGAAGGGAAGCACTCGACTCTGCGTAGGGAGCTTGTGACTGTGAAGGAGGCACTGAGTCAAATCACCCTGCAGAAGGAGGTGTTGGAGGATGATAAGGCCAGCCTCGCTCTGGCTCTCAGCAAGGTAGACCGCTTTGTTCTGCACTAGGTAGCCTGATCTGTGTTTGTAGATTCTCCCTAAGAGTATAAAAACAGAGGTCGACCAATATTAGATTTTTAAAGGCTGATATAATAACAATAGTTTGGAGCCCAATAGCCGATTAATGAACTTCTGCAACAGCCTAGTTGGCTACTTTTGCATTCGGCGTTTTTAATAAATCTGTATTCATTCAATGGGCGATGCGTTGTTCTGTGGCTTACAGTATGACTGACCAGGATTATTTCTGTTGCGTCTCGTACATTGTTAAATGCCACTCTTGCAAACCATTAATGTTCGTGCATATTCCCGGGGTAACGAGGATCCTAAAGTGTGCGATTTCATTTCATGAATAGATAGTTACGTGGCTGGATTATTTGGAAAAGGGCCGGCTATAGCCTTTTTGGTGCCATAAGCGAAATTATATAGTTTATTATAATATAGCTAACAAATAAGTGTGTGCCGGATAGATGAAAAAGAGTGAGAAAGAGAGTTACAGAGTTGAAAAGTGTATTTCTTTACCTATTTGTTCATTTGTTACCTCAATGCAGAAAAAGAGGAAGGGCAGGCGCCCTAACCGGCATTTTTTTTTCATTCATTCATTCACTGTAACACGGGGAGAATGTGTAAACTCCACACAGAAGGGCCCCAAACCAGGTTTGAACCTGGACCCTCTTGCTGTGAGGTGACAGTGCTAACCACTGCACCACCGTGCAGCAAATAATTGTATTTATTATGACATAAATAAACACCTGGTCCCTGATATTGTTGGCTTAAAAGTGTTTAGTCAGTTTTACTACAATTTATACTTTTATTAACAAATAAGTGTCGGCCGGGCAGATGAGAAAGTGTGAGAGAGCTCAAGGGGTGAAAAGTGTATTTCTTTTTCTCTTTATTTATTTGTTCATTTGTTACCTCGATGCAGAAAATGTCAAAGGTTGCCCATCAGCATTTCTTTAAAAAATGATTATTAATATTTTTTTTACAGTAATATACGTCCCTGCATGCCACTATCGGAACCCAGTTTTGCTGATAACGACAGTTTGTAAAACGTCCTATCGGCGCTGATTAATCAGCCAAACTGATTAATCAGTCTACCTCTACAGTATATAAAACCTTCTAATATTTATGATTCACTCCACAGAGTGAGTCCCAGAGTGCTGCACACGAGTTAGCCTTCACCAAACTGCAGAATCAAGAGGCTGCCCTAAAAGATTCTCTGGCTAAAATGGCTGCCCTGAGCGAAGGCTTAGCCAAAGACAAAGTGGAACTCAACCGTATCCTGCTGCAGGTCAGTAGCCGTGGCGTGCAGTTGCCCTGTAACGTTGATGGAAATGCAGAAAAGTGAAATAATTTAATTCCCCTTCCAGACAGAAGGTGAGAAGACGGAGCTAGGTGAACGTAGACGGGAAGCTGAAATGGAGCGGGCAGCAGCCAGGGAGGAGACGGCGCGGGTGCACCAGGAGATGATGAATCTCCTCGCTGAGAAACAAGCCCTGGAGAGCTCCCACAGCCACTCGCAGGATCTCTGCCAGAAACTTGAAGCGGAGCTGAGCGTGCTGCAGAAGGAGAGCGCTCAGGCCCTGGAGCAGCACTCCCAGGTCAGAGACCCCCGGCCATTCACACACCACCTCAGCCTCCATCCTCCCAACTCCCACCACCTGGGAGAGCTACGTTGATGTTATTTATAGCTTTCAGCAGGTTCATGGAGCTTGTGATCACATTAAATAGCAATGTATTGGAGGTACTGGACACATCTGCTATGTTTTTTTTTTTCTTTCAAATGGGATATGGAGAGCCCCACTCTGTGTTTTATGAGTGCCTTGGGACATAACAAGCAAGGGATCTTCATGAACAAATGTGAACTGGAAAAGATAAATAGATAGACATATAATATATCCAGTGGGGGTTAGTGAAAGACCCAATAAATTAACACCTAAAGTATTCCCATTCTTCCCTCAGCAGATCCAGATCTCTGTGTTCCGTCCCCTAAAGAATGAAAAGAATCCTCCCCTGTTTTGTTATCTGTTCTGAATGTGAAACTGGGATATCCGTGTTGATCTCGGCGAGAATATAACAAACCTAAACAATTTGACAAATTCCATCCAAACATTTTTAGACAGCTTATCTGTAAAAATAAATCAGCTGTGTATAAAACAAGCCCTGGAGTGGCCTCCATTGCACGAAAGCTCATGTTTCATCCCCTCATTCGGCGCCACTCACATCCATAACATTGGTGTTGTTCATCCACTTTAATATTTACCCAAGGAGAGGCTGAAACACATCATGTGCTAATATTTAGTTAGTGTGAGTTCGGTGTTAGTTTAGTTCGAAATCAACTTACAGTGATAGTTGCTTTTCAAACAATTCGTTGCAGTGAAATATTAGAAGTTGCAGGGCCCCGTTATAGACACCATTGTGTGATGGTGTGTTAGGAACTGGCCAGGGTAATACAATTTTGAGATCTTACAGTTTACAGTAAAAAAGATTTCCTGTTTCAGAATAAAGCTTTATCATTGCTTGTTTCAAAACAGGAGAATAACCCACCAATGAATAGTTTGACATTTTGGGAAATAAACTAATCTGCTTTCTTGCTGAGAGTTAGATGAGAAGATTAATACCACTCTCTAATGTGTGTTTGCTAAATATGAAGTTGAAGCCTGCAGCCGGTTAGTTTAGCTTAGCATAAAAGACCTAACAGCAGCTCTATAGCTCACCAATTCACACGTCATTCCTTGTTTGTTTAAACTGTACACTAACAGTAATGTAAGGATGACCGGTTGTGGTTTTACGAGGGGTTACATGTTGGAACTATTTCGTGGCCGGTGCAGTTTTGTTGTCACAGGGAGGTTGCCAGGCAAGCAGAAGGAAGTCACTGGGCAGGCCAAAAAATAGTTCCTGTACGTAACCCCTTGTAAAATCACAACTTGTTGTTTTTACTCTTTGGTTTTTGTACGGAGTAAAGTAAACAAAGATACAACATGTTAATTAATGAGCTTTAGAGATGCCTTTAGGCTGAATTTCCTTTGGATAGAGCCAGCTGTTTCCACATGCTTCCAGTCTTAAAGCAGCAGTGGGTAGAAATGGAGCAAATATGATTAAAAAAAGTTATTTTCATAAAACGGTCACTATATCCCGACAGTAGTGCATGAGACAGGTAATCTGAAAAAAATCATGTGCCTCTGTGTCCTCCGGTGTCCTCCAGTGCTCTTAATGGCATCTGCAAGATTTCACAGACCGAAGGAAAACAACCAATCAGAGCTGATCTGGCGTCTGCCGTCCAGCTGTAGTCTATGAGAGCTGGCTGTCAATCACTCGCGAAGTCCAATCAAACGGTCAAACTAGGCAGCGCTGATCAAATATGAATTAATATTCTGTTACTGTAATGCCTATTTCTCACCTCAAATGTTTCAGAAACATCTTGTTGTGTACTGTTTATCTGTAAAATGAGAAAGTTTGTGGCCCGGCAGCCATGTTGAGAACAGTTGAGGAAATACCAAGCACCGCCCACCAGCCGGAGCACAGCCAATAGGAACGCTCTCTCTCTGAAATGACCTGTGATTGGCCAAAGTCTCCCGTGACGAGCTAGATTTTTTAAAGCCTGAAAGCAGAGCCATGAGGAATTGTAGAGGTCTAGTTTTCTCTCAGAACACTTGAATTACAATATGCTGAAAAGTTATTACGGAATTTTCGCCCAATGATGCCAAAAATATACTGCCTACTGAAGCTTAAATGTTAAGCTAATCACCTCCTGGCTCCAGCTTCATATTTAGCGTACAGATGTTAGAGTGGTATCGATCTTCTCATCTAACCTACCAGCGAGAAAGCAAAAAAGTGTATTTCCCCAAAATGTTGAAATAGTCCTTTAGAACAGTAGTTTTCAAAGTGGGGTCCGGGGACCCCCGAGGGGTCCTTGAGGGGGTTCTAGGGAGTCTCCAGCAAAAAAAGGGAATCATTTATTTTCACTATGATTCCATCCATAAGTAAGACAATGACAGAATGTAGGACTATTTTGGTCATGGGCTTCATACACTTTCTGTAATAAAACATCTTAAAGCAAAGATTTGATCAAATGGGTATCCATGGTTTAATTTGGGAACCACTGCTTTAAATGACACTGAAATCTGTCGACTGTCAATGCCTCAAGTAATGTTTTTCTTTGACCTTTTAAACCATTTGCAACTCTATTTTTCACTTGCCCGGTTGGGCAATCTTGGAAGAATCCAAGATTGGTCAAAAATGTACTTGTCCAAAGACAATTTTTACTTGCACCTATACAAATTGTTTTATTTATTAGCGGTTATCAAATAACAACAAAGACCAAAGTTATTTGTCATGTTTACACTTTATTTAGGTAAATTAATCTGAAGTTTCGTCCATATCCTCTAACTCCACCCAACTAAACTCCTGTTTCCAGGATAATTGAAATGCTTGCTTGCACTTCATCTCATAAACTTTGTCTTTACCCGCCACCAAATTCTTGCGAGTGCCCGATCGGTACTGTGCATGTGCAACTCTCAACAGATATGGGAAGGAAGCGAGATGGCTCACTCCATCTCCGGAAAGAACTATGTGTTTCATTCTTTTTTACCACTTGCCTAGTCAGACAAGTGAGTTGCTAGATTCAGTAGCCCAACGTGGCATTTTACTTACCCCAGCTATCAAGTTTGCGTTCAAGTGTTCAAGTTGAATCCCAGGACAATCTTCTCCTCAGTACTTTCATACAATAATGTGTTGAGTTTAATAAATGCTGAATAAAACTCAGCAAGTTCCGCATCAACTGCACATGTTCCCTGTTCATTATTTTTCTTGCTAGATATAGCTCCTGTGGTGTGTCATAGTGATTTAAGTGGTAACTGGAAAAAAAATCGTAACCCCCACTAATCATTTATGTTTTGCTTCAGGCGGTGCATTTGTTATGGCCCTGCAGTTCCTACACACTGTCATGAATCGCTTAACGTTTGTTTAATTTATGCTTCATAACAGCAAAACGAGGGGTAGAGTTCAATGTTAGTACAGCAAAAGTAGCTGCATGAAATGTAGAGGTTGGGTGGTTCACTCTCAATCCAACAGATTCACAATACCGACCGTGTTCCTTCTGCTGCTCATGAACAATTTGTTACACAGTTATGAGAATATAGATATGAAGTGTGTATACTATAGTTTGAATGCAGTCTTTATTTTGTCAACTTGAAGCAAAAATTATGAATTCATTACTTCGTGGCATTTTTTTTAAATTTGTGTTTGTCGGTGTTCAGGTCAACAGGCGGTTGAAGACTGTGTCAGAAGAGCTGTGTGCGTGCAGGAAGGAGATCGAGACGCAGACCACAGCCCTAAAGAGAGCTACCCATGACAGGGAGGAGCTGGCCAAGGCCAGGGCCACTCTGGATGTCAAGCTAAACTCTGCTGACCGAAAGGCCTGTGGTCTCACGCAGGAGCTGGTTGCACTTAGGTTTGTGTGTGTTTGTGCATTTGTGTATGTGTGTGTGCGCGTGTGTTTGTTTGTGTGGTCTGACCTCTGAAATGCTCGGGACCAATTTCAGATTTATAACTAGTTTTCCCAGGTTGTTTTCTGCAGTTGTATTCAGCATACAGTAAAATAGTTTCTGTCATCATTGGTTTAGGTCAGGGTCAGGGTTGGGGTTAGGCATATATCGGTTATGGATATGGTTAAGGTTAAGGTTAAGAGTGTAAGGAATGAATGTTAGTCAGTAAATCTCCTCGAAAGCATCATAAACAACCCAGTTTGTGTGTGTGTGTGTGTGTGTGTGTGTGTGTTTGTTTAGTCAGACCAACTGCCAATGTGTATTTAAGATTTTTGACTTTTAAGCAAATCTTACTTTCTAAAGCACAGCAAGTCACATGTAACAAGAGTCTTTAAGTAACATGGTTTTATTTGGAAACTATGCTCATGATGGATCATTGGATTTTATGACCTACACCTAGTGGTTCAAAGGTGTTTTTTCTTCAGAGCTCAAACCACTTTACCGCTGTGTTCCAGAGCCGAGAAGGAGTCCCTGGAGACGGCTCTGTTCGAGAGCCAGGAGCTTGCCTCGTCTCTGGAGGCCGAGCGCACCAGGACTGAGGGGGAGAGGCGCAGCCTACTCCTGGCTAACGAGGCCTTGACGCGTGAGTAGCCCCCTCCCTCAGAGACCCCGCTGTCCTCCGTGCCAAGCCCCCTGGCCATGAAGCCTTTCCAACAGCCCACTAGAGATCCATATTTCAGCTCTGAGCTCTGCAACAGCTGGGCTGCGGGATCACTGGGGCTGCTTTCTCAGCTGACCAGGGTCCCACCACTCCGCACAAACACACATGGATCAGATAAGTCGTGTTAAGCTAGCATGTTCCACATAAAGACATGGATGAGTATCCCCTATAAATAAAACTGTGAATAGAATCTCGCTGATCCTGAGTGTGTCCATCTAATAATTGAGTGGGATTTTGATAGAGATTGGATACATCTGTCCAGGCGATGCTGCTCGGATGCGTGTGGATGCCGAACGCCAGTTTGCGCAAGCTGCACAGGAGCGGAGTAAGCTGGAGGAGCAGCTGGCACAGGTGGAGAGGGATGCCCTGCTGAACCTGAACAAAAAAGAACAGATTCACAGAGAGCAGCTTGAAGCTGAACGCCGGCAAAAGGTCCAGTAAGACTCGCATAGCTAAGTTGGCTTAATGAAATTTAAATCGGATGCTTTAGCTATCTATTAACTAACAGGAACAACAGTGTGCGGAGCTGACAGTTCAGCTGGGAGCAGGCGGAGGAGCAGCTGCGTAGACAGTGTGAGGAATGGCGTGCGCGCAGCCAGAAGGAGCTGCAGCAGGTGCAAGAGGAGCTGGCCGGGCTGCAGCAGGACTTCAACCAAAGACTCCTGCAGGCTGAGAGTGAAAAGCAGCAGGTGTGTGAGGTGGTCTTCATAGGTTTGTTATGATTGTTTATGAACCTTAAAATTTAGAGTGGAGTATTTTAGGATCGGCCAAGAATTGCCTCATAACCATAACATCCCAAGTTTTGTCTTCACAGTTGCCAGTGTATGTCCATCAAAAGCCACATGTACTGCCAGTATCCTCATGCAAGATGCTAGGTCCATTCCTTGTCCTACAGTGGAAGTTTATCTAAGCACGATAGCTCCTGTGTGTCCATGTCCCCAGTTTTTTAATGCGTCCGCGCCGGCGAGTGCCGTGGCTGGAGGCATTATGTTTTCGGGCTGTCTGTCTGTCCATCTGTACCTAAGTCTCTACGTAGGTACGACATCCGTACATCTGTCCATCCGTACGTATGTATGTCCGGCCCATTCTCGTGAACGCGATACCTCAGGAACGCTTTGACGTAATTTCTTCAAATTTAGCACAAACGTCCACTTGGACTAAGTGATGAACTTCATTTCATGGTCAAAATTTGTTGGTCAAAGGTCAAGGTCACTGTGACCTCACGTACATCCCATTCTCGTGATATCTCAGGAACGCCTTGAGCAAATTTCTTCCAATTTGGCATAAACGTCCACGTGATGACATTTTGGACAGACATGGATGTAAACTGTAACTTGACTGGTTGGCGGAGGTATACAACCGCAAGGCTGTTATTCTAGTTTGTGAGTTATATTATGAATGACCCTGACCTTGCAGTCTGTCGTGTCCAGGCTTTGTCCCAGAAGGAGGCAGAGAAGGCTGCCCTCGCGGAGAAGCTAGCAGCACTGCAGCAGGACCTGGCCACGGCAGGCATGGAGCTCGAGTGCACGCAGAGGGAGGCACTTAGCAAACAGGAGCAGGAAAAGGTAAAAATATGGCAGGGTCACACTGGTCACTTTTCTCATTCTTTGCATATAACTCAGCTAACCAATTTGTGTACCTCTTCGTTCCAGAATATAACGGCTGTCATTCAGTCTGAGCTGCAAGACTTGAGGACTCAATTTGAGGAGTCTTTGAACTCCCATGAGAATGCCAAGAAGAGTCTAATTGAGCAGGTCAGAGAGTTGAACCAGCAGAGAGAACATGTACAACAGGAGGTGAGAACCTTTAAAAACGTCAGCTCTTTTTTTTTTCTAAAGGTGCTCTATTCGTTATCCAGAGCATTAATATAGCATCACAACTATTGTCTCTGTAAAGATATAGAGGAGTAATGTCTACATGAGCAGAGAATGAAGTTGCTCTTGTAATCAGGGCTTCTCCTTCCTTTGTTGACATATCCGGGCCAGCTGCATTAGCTTTTAGCGCATGTTCGTGCATGTGAACGTGTCCTACTGGCTAGCTCACGGCTGGCACTACTGTGCACTGCTCTCATATGACGGTCACAGCTGGACGGCGCTGTCGTGGAAGCGTAGCAGCCACCCTTCGGTTCCCCCCAGGTTAGCACTGTTAGCTACGAGCTGCCGGCTCCATGGATGCATAAAGAGAACTGCGTTGGAAGTGGACTCCCGTTCATTCCTTTGAGAGTTACTCAGTGGTGCATGAAGCCAAAATGGCTCGACTGCCGAGTGATGAAGTACCCAGATCTTACAACGTCTTCCGCATCCATTGGGCCCATAGAGTAGGCGCAGTAGCCGTTCCTTTAACCTCGCCTCCCAGCCCTCGGTCCATCCTCGGTCTGAGGCTCATTCAAATGAACGGAGGAAGGAGAATAAATCTGGATTCAGCTGTTAGTGCATTTTACAACTTTTAGGACCTAATGATTTAAATAAGGGATATTCAAGTGTTCGTACTGGGAAGTTGATTTATGTAAAAAAAAAATGAATCCGTTGTTTTACAGACATCTCTTTCCCAATGTACGTCTATGGTGAAAAGTCTTTTTGGGCCACTACGGAAATTTGCTTCAAAGCCAAGCGCACTTCCTGGGGGCTCAGCTGTCGCCATGTTGAGAGCCGTGCGGAGGCAATAGAAGTGCTCCCAATCTTGCATTTAGCACCTTTAAACAGAAATATCATGGTCTTCAGTGGCACTAATGTATGATAATATCTGCTCCGTTGATGACTCATACAGGACTAATGTCTTAATGTCGTGAATGGATGTTGGCAGGTAAATATAAAGCAATTCATAGAATATATAGGGTGGATGTCTCCAGAGGTGGTTTGTGCAGTAGGATCACAGAAATGGATAGGAAATTACAGGCCTGTTTGGCTTGGCATAGGATGGGAGACCTCAGATCTGCTTCTAGCGTGAGAGGGAGTTTGCACCAATTAGTAACAGTGTGAGGGAGAGCCATTTACCATAGGCCGCTGTTGACATTGGCAGATGCCACAGAGCTTTACTAGCATCAGGGTGCCATCAGGTGCAGAGTGCACAGGGCCAAATCCTACAAGGAGAGGTGGTGTCCAATCTTAAGACTCCCTCTCTGTGTCTTTTTCCTGTCCAGTCCACTGGAGGAAAATTTTGTTCCATTGACCTTAATATAAACATAAAAGCGCAATTAGAATCTAAAATTTTGGCTTAATGACATACCTCCCAGAGCCAAATGAGAGCTGTAAATCTCATCTCTCGGGGTTGCTCGAGGTCAGGTTTGCAGCCACAGGGTCGCTGGGCGTTTTAGTGAAAACAAGCTCACAGTCACCTCATTAAGATGTAAGTGCAGAGTTGTAAGGGCCTCACCATGCCGTGATTTAAAAGCCTCGTTTCCCTGGAAAAGGGGATTGTTTATCTGTGTGGGACTTTTTGGGTTTCAATGAAAAAAGCGAAAATGAGGATCATCCTGTCTTCGCTCTGTCTCCTTAGTCTTGTCAAAGTATAGTGAATGAGGTTGTGTGGAGCCAGAGCAGAATAGTTTTGAGGTTTGGACGGCCCTCCCCACAATATATCAAGTCAAGCTTCAGCGACACTGTCATATTTGGCCGCCACCCCTGCTCGTTTTCCTTGTTTGATTATTTTCACTAATCCCATCGCAGGATTCTCATGTCAGGCAGTGACAAAGCAGGAGTGAGAGCGTGTGACGGAGAGCTAGTGAGCATGGAAGAGGAAGAAAGCAAGGGGAGAGAGAGAACGAAGAGGGTGGAGAGGATACGGTCCCTGGTACCATAATACGAAATCAAAGTTTGAGTTAACCCCTTGTGTAAATAAGCCAGTAGGGGAGTGTTTATTTTCTCCCTTGCAGCAGCGAGAGGCTGGCTCCACTGGGACTCTAGGTCCCCCTCTCCCATCCACATAACACAACACTGCTGCCCTCATATTCCCTGCCCTTCTCCTCCGCAACCATCCCCCAGCCCCAAAAAGAAAAAAAAAAATCTGATAAAATAAAGTATAATTGGCAAGATCAGCACTGGCTTGTTTTTTCTCACATTAGACTTTATGAGAAAGAACCATCTTGTGTGGCCTCTCTGAACATAACACTACTCCTCCTCCTCATCCTGCTCCTCATCCTCCCTCTCGCACCCCTCCTCCACCACGACCACCAGCCCCGGAGGTGGGGGGGGGAGTGGCTGCTGTTTATCATGTTGCTCTCTGTGGATTCTTTACACTGCGAGCCACAGTAAGGAGATGGGGAGAGACAGCACCTGGCTACAGGCCCAACTGGCTCCTATCCATGCCCAGATAAGCTCTGTCCTCCCCATTTCTCTCGCTACACACAACATGCTGCCATAAAACTGAATATAGGTCGTACAGAGTCTTGAGATTGTGCACATGGCACTTAAAATAGGAGACGTGGAGGTTTCAAACAATGAATGCATTATCTGATCCAAAATCAGTCTTACGGTATGCAGAAGGATTTTTCCTTTTCGATTTTGATGATTACATACATGTGTTTGAGCTTTTGATGTTCTGTAGATAACAGCCCCATAGAAGATTTTGATGGATTTTGAGAACATAAAGACTTTTGTGTGTGTTAGGTTATTGCGTTTATATTGAAAACAGGCAAGTTTTAAAAGCAGTTCAAGGCTTATTTTTAAAGTCCTTATTAACTCTTCAATAAACTATGTTTATATCGATATAAAATTTACTAGTGCAGTGCCCGTTCGGAGCGCGTGCCCATCCGGAACGGGACAATTGCTTGGTTTCCAAAACTACTGCTTGCAGCGTTATCAAGAACTGCTTGCACCCGCCAAGTGTGAAGCTGATTGGATGAACAGATCTCGAGATGGGCGGTCATATTGACAAACACACACAGACAGACAGTGAGTACTTCCTTAATACATAGATGATGCTGCTACAGCGCCGCCTATTGGCCAAATGGCACCGAATTTGCCATGGTCACTCAGTCATCATATCTACACATCACAATAACATAAAGCGTTCAGGAGATAAGACGTTTTTGTAATATAAGCCCTGCCCACAGCGTTTGAGCTCATTTTGAGGGCCAGCTATAGCAAAACTGCATGGAACATCAACAATTCAAAAAAGTATGTTATTCCGGCTTGGTCGAGAGATGTTCTGTACCAAATTTGGTAACAATTACTCTAAAATTGTAGGAGGTGTTGCAAAAAAAAAACAGATTTGGACACAATAGAGTGCCACAGGAATGAGTCCAAAAATCCGGGATTGAGTTAGCATTTTAGAACTTCCGGTTCCCTCGTCTAAAGGTCAATGTTTTTTTCGAATGGGTTTTTAGTTAGATGCCTGAAACAAGGAAGAGATTTTAACGTTTTGTTCTACAATATAAAAAAACGTTAATAAATACCACACTCGGGAATTCTGAAGCTTTTGCGTGTCTTCAAAAAGGCGATGCTAACAAGTGGCTAAATGACACTACTAAACGTCATCACACCCACTCGTCCACCCTTACAGCCTCGTTGTGTATACTCACATTCATGTGAGCGGGTTTGTAGTTGGTTTATAGCCTAACGTTATCTTTTTACGTCTGGCGATTGCATTTACGCTTCAGAAATCATAAAATTGGTGTTCATTCGTGGAGATTACCTTGCTGAACAAAACGTGTAAGTATCCTAAACGTTTGTTTGCCACAGAGCTTATTTTCTGCTATAATCCAAAACCCAATAGAAAAATACCATTGGCTTTTTGTCGAGGGAAACCAGGGCGATGACGATAACTTCCTGGCTGGCTTACAAAAATATGTCATCCCTGGAGCACTCTTCAAAGTTGTGGAAAATCATTCTAGAAGCAAATGGGCGTGGCTTATATGGATAGATTCATCTAGACCGAAAAAAAGGGAAAAATCAAATTTAGTTTCTGAGAGTTAAAGTTCAGAAGTTACAGGCCAGCCAAAACATAAAGTTCATGGTTATAGCGCCACCATCTGGTTAAATTGCACCACATTCGACACTGCACTCCCTTGGGTCCCCAGCAATACACCCGCCAAGTGTGAAGTAGATAAATGAGCAGTTCTCGAGATATGCAAAGGACATACCGACAGAAAGACAGATGGAGATTCCTTGCTTTATAGTCAGATATCAACAGATAAATTCTAAATTGGGTTGACAACCAATCAAGAAACCAAGAACAAGAAAAAAACGTATCTATTAACCTCATGAATAAGTGGTTTACGGTTTATCCTTAAGACTTCCTAGTTTATCCTCATTGACATATCGTGCCTTTCATTCTCCATAATCTGGACACGAAGTTGGAGGGCCTTCGTCGGCAGCTGCAGGAGGCAGAGGACGGACTTATTAAAGGGCAAAGGGAGCTTATTGAGGCCCACAGAGAGCTCCAGGACTGTGCTCAGGAGCGGGACAAGCAACGGAAAGAAGCTCTGGACCTGAGAAGGCTCCTGGGTGACGAGACCAGAGAGAAAGAGGCTATCCAAGCCTCTAATCAGGAGTTAAGAGCTTTTATCAAGAGAGCAGAGACTGACAACAGCAGGTACGGCTGTACCTTTGGAACTGCAAATTTCCCTTAATTTTTGTAGTTTCTCAAGCAGCAATGGATATTTTGTCCATCTTGTTACCTTTAAACATATCTTGACTAGCTTGAGACGAGCCGTGGAGGAGATGGAGCAGAAAGTGTCTGTCTCAGAGGAATGCAGGAGCTCGATGCACCAAGAGGCAACCACTCTACGGAGCGGTATGAGAGAGCTGGAGAAGTCTCGCCTGCAGGCACGCAGAGATCTGCAGGAGCTGCGCAGACAGGTGATGACTATTATTGAGGTAACTGCTTTCCATCTGATTTATTTTCAATAAAGGATTACCTTCAAGTAGTATGTGCTATGTTAACATGAGCAGGTAAAGGTCCTCGAAGGCGTGAACAGCGGTCAGAAGCAGGAGCTGCGGGAGCTGCAGGCCCGGGTGTGTCAGGAGGAGCAGAAGGAGGAGGAGGCGCGTCGCGAGGCGTTCGCTCTCAAGCAGAGAGTGCTGGAGTGCGAGGCTGGCAGAGAGGCAGCACTGAATGAGGTAGAAGGCCTCCGGGAATTAGTCTGTTAACAACATGCTAGAGCAAACTTTCCACCTTTGCATACATACTTGAAGGATACCTGCCACACTCATGCAGAGACAGAAAACGTGAACGATAACACACTGTATGTTCTACTGTAACTAGTGATGGGTTGTCTTGAGTTTTACTTTGAAATATTTTGTGAATAGAGCTGAACAGCAGTTTATTACAGATATCATTACAAACTACCAGAAATGAAAAAAACATATATATATATATATAATGTTAGTATGTGCTTTGATTAACAGTGTGGCAGGAAATTAAGGCTTTCTATTCTATAAAAAAAAAAAAATGTTTTAACCTTTTCTGTCTCATAACCCCATTCTTGGGGTCCCCGGATTCTCATGACCGCAGCAGGCAGTGTTGTCAAGTGAATGTACACCATCGAAGCAACTCTAAATGGATTCCTCATTATTATGATCTATTTGAAGTCTGGCTAATGCATCTTTTTTCAAACTGAATATAACAAATATCTAAATGTCAGTCTTTGAAATATGCTGTGACCTTGTCTGCAGAGCAAGCGTCTCAGAAGCTTTGCTATAAAGGCATAAAGAAAGGTCACATGTCAGTCATGACTCTTGTACCCCTTAACCTCTTATGATGCAGTTTAGAAACCTTATCAGTGAACCTGACAAGCTTGTCAGCTCAAAGCACATTAACCCTTTACAGAAACCATGTCCCTATTATTTACACAGTTAAGTGTTGGTCTCTAGATAACACCCAGGAATCACGCTGTAGTGTTGTTAAACGCTGTTTTTTCATTGCTGTACTGTAGTTAGATCGATGTTTAGCCTGTTGGCAATTCTTCTGCAAACCAAACTCTCTTAATAAAACTCTTAATAAAGTCTTAATAAAACTATCTTAATAAAACCTACCACAAAAGAATTAAAAGGTGCTAAAGTCAATATCCAGAGCATTAATATGGCAGCAAACAACTATTTGCTATGTAAAGATATAGTGGAGTAATGTCTACCTGAGCAGAGAATGAAGTCACTCTCCCTCCGTTTGTGTTGTAATCTGAGCTTCTCCTTGCTTTTTCGACAAAGCCAGCCGCACGTGCTGTTAGTACATATAGTGCATGTTAGCGTGCCCAAATGGCTAGCTCACGGACGCTGCTCTGCACTGCTCTCATATGGCGGTTACCACTGATAACATTACATAAGCAATATGTTAACAGCTGACAGACAATTCAAGGTATGAGTTGACAAGTGTGTCTTGAAATTGTAAAAGATTATAAATCCTCTGAAAGCACCCCAGTTATGATCCGTATGCTACTTATGACATAATCCACAGTAACAAATACCTGCATGACCAGTAGAGAAATTGAGGTTTGTCTTGTGACTCTGTTCTTGTGCAGGTTTCAGGTCTGCAACGGCGTGTGGTGGAACTGGAGACGTCGGAGCGTCAGAACCGAGAGCTGCTGCAGGAAAGAGAGGCTCATCAGCAGCAGTGTGACCAGAGGAACATAGAAACCACCACCCAGCTGGAGGAAGCACTGGAAGACTCCAGGATCCAGGTCAAGGAACTCTCTGTGCAGGTTGGCTTTGCTGAAATCAAGGTCCAGGGCCTGGAGGAGCAGCTGGGCCTGGGCGATGCCAAACGCAGGGACCTGGAGCTCAAGTTGGCGGGGTTGTGTTCAGCTCTGCGCCGCACTGTTGGCATGAGCCATACAAGGCTTTCAGGCACACCTGGGTCCCGTAGACGGTCTCCCTCTCCCTGGAGAAAGTACCTGCAAGCAAAAGGTATGGCCATGCACTTTCATAATAAAATGATGCAATTTCTTGCTATAAGCAGATACATTAATACGTGTGTTCTCTGGTTAGGGGGAGACAATGAGACAGACGGATCTGTGTTGTCTCGTGGTGAAGAGGAAGAGCTGGACGTGGACTCAGTGCATACAACCCTGAGGGAATTCCAGCAGGACCTCAGGGACACACAAAGAGACAGGGTATAGACCTTTTCATTGCCATTCTTTGGTCCAAGTTTACTTCCTGTCAACTACTGCATTAAAGGAACAGTGTGTAACATTTTGGGGGATCTATTAACAGAAATGGAATATAATATTCATAACTATGTTTACATGAGTGTATAATCACCTGAAACTAAGAATCGTTGTGTTTTCGTTAGCTTAGAATGAGCTCTGCCTATCTACATAGGGAGCAGGTCCTCTTCATGGTGTCCACCATGTTGCTCCGCCATGTTTCTACAGTAGCCCAGAACGGACAAACCAAACACTAACTCTGTAGAGAGTCTTTCACATTTTTAGGTTACCTGAAGGCCACCGTAGTTCTCCAAAACGCTTGTGAAATTGTGGTAACGTGAGCCGCAGAGTTCTAAACCGTGGTACCGCCAGCCGCTGTCTGACTTCCGTTGCTCCTAAAGTAGTGTTACTATGGTAAGGATGGCTTCTGACCGAGGCGAACGGCGTTACCACGGTTTTGCACGTGGCGGTTCACTTTACCGCAGTCTTGGAAAGAGAGGAGTGAGCGGAGGGATACTCAGTTGGTTGCAAATCCTGCACACTGTCCCTTTAACAAACATTGCAACAGGAAATACAAAGGGGCCCCTTAAGAATGTTTATGTTGTCATTATGCCATCAAAGTTAACACGATAATAACGCGTTAATGCAAATCATTTTTAACGCCACTAATTTCTTTAATGCATTAATGCAATTACTAGTTTTAACTAGTTTTAAAGCTAGAGTGAAGATACTGGTATCATATGAAACTATAAAATCTAAGGAATCCATCAGTACCAACCAAACTTACGCTAAATTTTTGCCGAAAAAAGGGCTCCCTTGACCTCTGACCTCCAGATATGTGAATGAAAATGGGATCTATGGGTACCCACAAGTCTCCCCTTTACAGACATGCCCACTTTATGATAATCACATGCAGTTTTGGGGCAAGTCATAGTCAAGTCAGCACACTGACACACTGACAGCTGTTGTTGCCTGTTGGGCTGCATTTTCCCATGTTATGATTTGAGCATATTTTTTATGCTAAATACAGTACCTGTGAGGGTTTCTAGCATATTTGCCCACTCCCATGTTGACAAGAGTATTAAATACTTGACAAATCTCCCTTTAAGGTACATTTTGAACGGATAAAAAATGTGCAATTAATTTGCGACCTATCATGATTAACTATCAGTCATGCAATTAATCGTGTTTTTTGGCACTTTTTAATCTCATAAACATGTGTTATTATTCCCTCAGGATGAAGCAAAGGCTCAGGCGGTTGGTCTAAGTCAGCAGGTGGCAGAGCTCGAAGGAAGCCAGGATAAGTCAGCCGCCCAGCTGCTACATCTACAGAAGTCCTTGAAGCAATCAGAGCAGGGTAAGAAAACCAGTGGATCCTACAAAAACAGTTAATATTGATTCTGTGTAGATATACATCATATGTAACACATTGTTCCAGGAAAAAGAGAGACGGCAGACCGATTGCACCAGGCGCATACATCCCTGTCCCTGCAGGAAGAAGAAGTACGTCGTACAGAGAGGGAGAAGAGAAACCTTGAGGAGGAGGTAGCTCAATTCAGGACTAGCCTGCAAGCTGCTGAGGCTGAGTCCAGGGCACTGCAAGTATGTAAAAGACAAAGAGATCGATATGAACTAAAACAGTACAGCATCTTCAGTAACATCTGGTGTGCCAATTCCTCCACAGGACAAGTTGGAGCTCCTTCAGGGCTTAGAATCCCGTGCAAATGTGGAACAACAGAAGCTGAAGGAGTCTCTGCAAGCAGCAGAGAGCAGGGTGAGCCGACTGGAGCTCTCCCAACGCACCCTTGAAGGTGAGCTCCAGAGGGCCCAGCTCAGGGCAGCGGAGCTGGACGCAGAGGCAGGGGCGCTGCAGGAAAGACTGACGGAGCTGAGGAGGAAGCTGGGCGAGAGCGAGGACCGCGGTGCAGCGCTGAGGGTCAGCGAGGAGAGGCTGGTCGCGTCGCTGTCTCGAGCCGAGCAGCACGAGAGCCAGCTGAGAGAACAGTTACACAAACTGTCCAACACCCTCAGCGACAACAGGGGCAGCAGCGGAGCCCTGCAGGAGCAGATCACACAGCTGCAGAGGGCTCTGACTGCCAGCGAGCTGGACCGGAGGCTGCTGCAGGTACAGCAGGTTTTAAGAAAAACATTCCTGTAACATAAAACAAATCACTGCATGTTATGTTTTTTATTTGTAAGCTTTCCCCCCCTCTCTCAACATAAGGATGTTTGATTGAAACTTCAAAATAAGATGAACAGCCATGCCTCCATTGCTGTGCTTTGATTTACAGTGCAGCTATGTAACCCTCTCAGCTCCAGGCTGAGCAGTTTTTATTTACATTTTGCCTTCTGTGGTTTTCCTGAAGGACCTCAAAGACCGAGCAATAAAATGCTCAGGCAAGCTCATTAATTCTCCAAGAGCTTCTCAGGAGAGCTTTCCGGTCTTCGTTTGGGACTGCACTTTAAAGATACTGAGCAAACAAAAACATGACATGCTTGGTATAAATCTCTTGATTTGTTCAAATGCTGTCAGGTCATTGCAGTAAAAAGCGCGAGCAAAACACTTCCCTGCAACGTTCAACAATATGTCAAGGACTGTAAAAAGACACCGAATATAAAGGAAGGGGAGGAATATAGGGTCAGCCTGAGTGCAAAATCATGTTTTGATGAAACTGAGTGGCTCACTGTATAGTGTATATCATAGGAACGTCTGGATAAAACACGAGATGCCCTCTCAGAAAGAAAGAGGCTGAACCATACACTAACAGACCAGATCCAGAACCTTCAACGTGCCCAAGAGGACTTGGAGCTTAAAAATTCTGAGCTGGAGAAACATAACAGGACATTGAAGGAGGTGAGTCACACTGAGGTTAAAGTGAAATCAAAGGTGTAAAAGTTTAGGCTCTATTTTGATGTACGGATGATCGACTGTGTGTCCCAGAGTCTGAAGCAGCAGCAGGAAGCTGAACTGCAGGCCCAGGGGAGCTCCCAGCAGCTGCAGCGAGAGAAGGAGGATATCCAGGACAAGGTCACTGATCTGCAGAGCTCTTTGCAGAAGCTACAGAGCGAGAGAGCAGAGATGGAGAGGGTGCTGACACGCCTTGGTAAAGACAAGTCAGCACTCAGAAAGACACTGGAGAGGGTGAGCTGACCCAATCTTCCGCACTATACTTTAGGAATAGTTCGGCATTTTGGAAAATAGGTTTATTCTCTTTCTTTATCGGTTAGACCGATAGCAGTATCGTGTCTGTATGGTAAATATGAAGCTACTGCCAAAAGAATCAGGTTTATTTCGCCAAGTATATACATACATGGAATTTGACTTCGGTTTCATGCAGCTCAGAATAGAAATAACAGAATTAAAGAATACAAAAATGAGAAAAAAAAATGTCTATATACAAGTCAAGTGTTCTGGAAGTTGGAAACAATACAAATAGTGCAAAGAAATAAATACTGGATAGATATACATGGACTGGATGAGTAGGATTTATATTTACAGTGACAGGTATGTACATATTACAAAAAAAAAATAACAACCTTTTGTTTTCTCGTGATAGTGAGTTAATTATCTATTTATCTCAAGGTAACAAAGCTTTTTTTCTTGAGATAACGACATAAAAACTAGTGATGTCGAGAAAACGGCACTAAAAAAATAGATTGAATGTCCGTTTCGGGCTTCCGTACAAAATATCAAGCTATTAGTTTATCCCTCATTTTTAGGATTAGTTCAACTAAACTTGTTGGAACTTGTCTAAATCACAGTTGCAAATACACACGGTTTTACTACTACTATAAGTACAAAAGAATTGTAATAAAAAATTGCTGCAGTGGGTTAATATGGCACTTCCATAAAGTTGGGGGACTGAGCAGAGGGAGATTTAAAAAAAAGACGATGCAGTACTTATGTAATGTAAAATCAATATATACTGTATAATATATAGCCCTCTTTTGTGGGACCCCAGAACATTAAACAGCTTTTTGTCAGGAGACTTGAAAAGTCCTGGTGCTGAATATGAGGTAAAAGATCTGAAACATATAAACGAGCCAAACCACAAAGGGCTTTAAAATGTAATTAAAAGCGTCTTAAAGTCAATTCTAAAACTGCTGGAAGCCCGCGTACGTATAGAAGCCAGGACTGAAGTAATATGTGTTTAGTGTCGGTCAGAAGCCTTGCTGCCACATTCTGGATCAAGTGAAGACGTGCAGTTGCCGGAGCATTAAGGCAAATAAATGAGCAGTTAATCCACGCAGGAGGAGCGAATTTAAATAATTAGCTGTTTCATTATAATGCAGTTTGTCATTTGCGTAATATCTTTTTGTTCCATTTTCCACATCTCCTTTGTCACACACTGTACAAAGTGATTTTGAAGTGATGGAAACATGTAGGTGGACTGTGAGAACCGAGAGGCTCTGTGCTTGGCTTCTGCTACACGCATTACAGGAAGGCACATGAGTGCAGAACAATCATGGTAAAGTCGTTCACATTATGTCACCACTCGTGTTGTCGTCAGGTGGAGATGGAGAGGCTGAGGAGGGAGGAGGAGGGGGCGGCGTCGGCAGGCAGAGAGAGGGAGCAGTTGGGACAGACAGTCCGCAGCCTGGAACAGGAGCTGGCTGAGAAGCAGGATGAGCTGCTGACTGCGCAGGTGAGATGCAGCTGGATTATAGCCAGGGATGTGAGGACAGGACCAATGATGTGGAACTATGGCGAACAGAACCTACCAAAATAAAAAATTAATAAATAAATATATGACTCGATAGATACATAAATATGCCATTAAATGTACCAAAAATTATATTAAAATACATGTAGGCATTAATTAATTGATGAACTGACAAAAATGGATTTCTGTTTTAATTTACTTCTTTATTTATTTGCCCTCTGTATTAATTCCCTTATCTATCTACTCTTCTATTTAATTTTCCATTTTATTTATTTATTTTATCAACTCTTAAATTTATTGTTACTTATTTTAAAATGTATTTATTCATTAATAAATTGTATACATTTATTTATTTATTTTATTTATTCCCTTATTTTTGCATTATTTTCCCTTTGCATTTCCCCCCTATTTATTTACCCAAACTTATTTATTTATTTATTAATTTTTGATTTTGGCAGGTTCCGTCCTCCATATGCAACAGGCTGCTACAGATATAACATATATATGAACAATTTGTGTTTATTGTCACTACCAAAATACTTTAAAATAATGAGGAGTATGTATCAATCAACTACTCTTTGCCAGGCAAGCAATAACAGTAATGTAAAATCATCATAAATACAAATGTTACTGTAACTCACGTAATATTTAAGAATATCAAAAACATTTTTTGTATGAATCTGGAACCCTCTCTAAATTCTTTGAAGGTATTATCAGCTTCAGTGATTGCACTTGCTTGCATGAAAAGCCAGATATCCCTGCACACATAATTATCAAATTGAAACTGCTACTGTTCCAATGTAATTTCAGTTTTACAGAACTTGTGTTTGATTGTTTACACCTATCAAATAAGGCTGTCTTCGACCAACGTGTGTTTTCTAGTTTATCCAACTTGCCCAGGTAAGAACTCCTGTGAGCCAGGGGTCAGGTCAGACAGAACCTCATTGTCCCCCTTCTGCTCAACCACTGATTATTACACTTACCAACCTTTATTTTACTCTACTTTCAATTCTATAAACTCATGTGAACTGTCTCCAGGCCCAGATCTCCCGGCTGGAGCACTCTCATACACAGCGCCTCCTGGAGGTGACAGCCCGCCATCACCAGGAGTTGGATTTGGACACGGATCGTCTGAGAGACAGCAGGCTTCAAGAAGAGCGGGCCTTGGAGACCAGGGAGAAGGCACATCGCCAGAGGGTCAAATGCCTGGAGGAGCAGGTAGTGTGGATCATTTGTTGGGAAGGTCTTTCTTTTGTGCGACAGGTTTATGTCTGTGTATTTTTGTGTCTACATTTTTCTTTGTTTTTATTTAGGTGCTGACTCTGAAAGAGCAGCTGGATCAGGAGACGATAAGACGACAGGCGTACTTCAATCAGATGCTACAACCCGGCGTGTAGGCAGGCAGAGACCCTGCAGTGAAGTATGTAGCACCTCTGGCTTCCTCATTCACTGTTCCTCTGGCAGCTTCCCAACAACATTATGTTACAAGCTACGTCCACATTTGGAAACAGACACACACGCACACACACACATAAAACACACTCCTAAGGCGTTTGCTCCCGCCCATGCACATATGCACACCGGATTACATTAATCTGCAGGAAAACTCAACAACAACAAACAATGAGTGTTTTGTTTATAAGTGGACTGGATGTGCCAAATTGTTTTAAGGATTTCCTCTGGCTCGCTGCAGTTGGCGTTTCTAAGTCTGTTTATGCTGTGTCATTTTTTTTCTAGGAAACAATGTGATGAAAGGTTTCCTTAGTTGGTGCTCCATTCTCCTCTTGTGATCGTTCCTGGACTCATTTGTCATATTGATCATGCACCAATTTTATATGTCACATAATCACTGTTTGTGTATACTAATGAGAATATGTATCCAAATATTTACAATAATTGTTTGCAGATTTCCCTGATGCTGTGATTAATAAGCGTCATAAAGATTCTTTAACTCGTTTATTTTATTGACTCATTCAATGATAGTGTGTGCAATAGCTGTGATTGTTTTTAATAAAGCGGGTGTATCAGAGCACATTTATACCATTTTTTCAAAATGATGTTTATTCTACTGACCGCACAGCTTTGTTATGGGAAAAAAAAGCTTTTCTGTGAACTTCGCGAAGGGCAGCGCTGCCTTTTCATGGCATGCGAGTTCTGGCGTTTGGTTCGCACCATTAAAAGCCTTTGTGGATTTAGTGTTGTGGGTGAGAGAATGACCTTCGCTCTCTGTTGCCAGTGCTGTCTTAAGTGTTTTCTTTCAGAGATCGTTGCAGACTTCCAAGGTCTGTGGGGATCGTCATTCCTTGAGAGTTTCACTGGCGAGCCGCCTGTAATCCTTCACAACCCTAAAATCTTTAGATGATATGTGTTCTTCCCTTTGATGATTAGAAACCACAACTATATTGCATCGACTGTGTGTAAGTATCTTAAAAAGCCAACTCCTTTTCCCTCTTTCTTTCATTTCAGTCCTTACTCTCACTGTACAGTGTTGCATTTTCACAACAGTGCACATGCATGTCTTCTCACTGTGTAACCTTGCATGCCTTGGTAACTGTACATAGTAGGAGTTTCACTGAAAGGGGAAAATCTTGTCAGAGTTTCTTTAAAGCAGCCCTTTGATTATCATAGATCCGCCCAGTGGTTATCCAGTTACCGGCCTCCTCTCAGCTATTGGCTGAAAGGAGCTAATTATGCAAGGTAGTGAATCCCTGTGGGGGAGGTGGGGCCAAAACTGAAAGAACTCCTTTGGCAGGCAGAATAGAGCTTTTATTGAGGATATTTCTAAGCTGACCATCAGGGACCAAATCGCTGGATTGTTCAAAAAAAAAAAAAAAAAAAAACACATCTCAGCTGAATCACGCTGCTCCCCCTCTTTCATTCCTCCCCTCGTTTCATTTCAGTGAGACGGAGTGTAGCTCCTGCAGTACCCAGCAGCAAGCAGAATGCAAGGAATCTACAGTATTCCCCTGTCTCACACAAGAAGCCCAGTTCACTACTGAAAGGACAGGAGAGAGGGGAGAAAGAGGCAGAGCCAGAGAGCAGTCAGGGGAGGATTCAGACCTGCTGTGGTTGAGAGGAGGAACGTACCGTCTTGTCCTGTTCTGCTTCTGCTCTCGTTTGCCTCAGGTGTGTGCGCTCCTCCCTCCCCTCCGCGGTGCCTGCTGTCAGCTCCATCCCTGGGTGGCTGAGGCCATGGTGTTGGTGCTGCGAGCCCTGCTGCCCTGCTTCTACACCCTGCTCTCCCTGGACCTGCTGCCTGGGGTGGAACTCGCCGTGCCCCTGGAGGACTTCTACCCCTTCGGCCAGGACAAGGGGGACTCCCAGACCAACTCTCAGGACGACGGGGGCTCCAGGCTCGTGGAGATCTCTGTTGCTTTCCCCTTCTTTGGAGACAGGCACACAGGACTCTATGTGAGTACAGAACTTTTTACTGATATATGTGTGTGTGTGTGTGTGTGTGTGTGTGTGTGCCGGCGTATATGTGTGTGCATGCACTTTGCAGTTGGCAATTGAAGCTGACATGGTGTGGATTGTATAAGAGCCTCAGGGAGACAAGATTTGGCACGCAGCCAAGTACTACATTGGAGCGCCCTTTGAGAGTTTGTATATGTTTGTGTGCGCTCACAAGCTCTGCTGTGTAACCTCATTTGTAGAATATCGTGTTTTCACCCCCCCCCCCCACGGGTAGAATCATAATCCTCCATGACATTCTCTCCACTTTACATCTGCCCTCATCGCACTCTGAGGGCTCTCAAGTGCACCGAGGGAGAGTGTTAGAGAAACTATTAGCAGAACAGTGGTAAGCCCTGTTCTAATAAGTCCACAATGAGCTGTTAAAGGAAATGACAGTTTGTGTTCTTACTGTTGCCGCGGAGCATCTGTGAGCACTTCTTTTTCAGAGAGAGTGAGGGGGGAAATATGCACGAGAGTGAGAGAGAGAGAGAGAGAGAGAAACAGTGCTCATGGGAGGAAGCTGAATGGTTTGACAAGGATTTTCGCGCACCACAGTGAAACACACTTTGATCTGCCTTTGTCATGTATTGGGTTCAGCTCCAGCGCATGGAAAGGCAGAACTCCCTTAAATCAACACCACCTGTTGTGGTTATGCATCCGAATCCCCTCCTCCTCCTCCTCCTCCTCCTCCGCCTCCTCCTCCTCGCTCTGAGCCCCGCCTGCCTCCTCCCTGCTCAAACCATGGGCAGGGGAGCCCGAGGAACCATGGCAACAATGGGCAAGGTCAAAGGTCATCTTTCTAATCTCAGCATCTGCGCCAAGGGGTGACGTCAGTCTCCCCATGAAGACATTTTTAAAACTCTTTTGCATCTACGCACAGTGCATGTACAGTGGCAGCGTTTTAGTGTTGTTATAAACTCACTCGCTTCTGTGTATCACAGTGCTGTCAATCAATTAAAATATTTAATCTTGATTAATCGCATGATTGTCCATAGTTAATCGTGATTAATCGCAAATTAATTGCACATTTTTTATCTGTTCAAAATGTACCTTAAAGGGAGATTTGTCAAGTATTTAATACTCTTATCAACATGGGAGTGGGCAAATATACTGCTTTATGCAAATGTATGTATATATTTATTACTCAATATTACAACACAAAACAATGACAAATATTGTCCAGAAACCCTCACAAGTACTGCATTAAGCATAAAACATATGCTCAAATCAGAACAAGGCAAACTGCAGCCCAACAGGCAACAACAGCTGTCAGTGTGCCAGTGTGCTGACTTGACTATGACTTGCCCAAAACTGCATGTGATTATCTTAAAGTGGGCATGTCTGTGAAGGGGAGACTCGTGGGTACCCATAGAACCCTTTTACATTCACATATCTTGAGGTCAGAGGTCAAGGGACTCCTTTGTCCTCGCCAAAACGTAAGTTAGTAAGTTTGGAGCGTTATTTAGCCTCCTTCACGAGAAGCTAGTATGACATGGTTGGTACCCATGGATTCCTTAGGTTTTCTAGGTTTAGGTAACATTAATGAGTTAAAGCAATTAGTACCGTTAAAACAAATTTAACGTTAACGTGTTATGATTATTTTATTTATTTAGTTTTTTTTGTTTTTATTATTGTTAATGTTGACAACCCTACTTTCTTCACAGTTTTGGAATGAATTCCAGCGCATCACTTCTCCTGTAATAATACCGATACACAAATTAGACAAGATGAGGCTTGTTGGTCTTAGATTCAATTATCATCTGATAGAGATTAAAATCGGAGAGCTCCACACTCTGAAATGTGCAGCGTTAGCTGTGATGTGATATCCTGCAGCTCGCCCTGCATCTCATTGGACTGCAATCCTGTAGTCACGCAAGGCATAACAGATTGTGACAGGCACTTGAAATTACAGTCACGCTCATTTGAAATGCCTCACCTGAATCCATTAAACATCTGCTGTGAAAGCACACGGACCGCATGGTGATCTCTGCCACCAGAGAGCTGCTTTGAACAGTTAATATTTCAGTCGGGGCTAAATTTGTGGGAATAGTTTGTTCCAAGCCTCTGGGCTACCTACCGCCACATGGAAGCTGGAGAGCCAAACTGATTTTAGATGGTTTTGTGGGTGCTGTCTTACTTTATTATAATAACTGAATCTGTTTAGCAATACACATACCTTGAAACTAGGGCTGTCAAAGTTAACATGATAATAACGCATTAATGCAACTTGAGATTTTTAGGTTGTAGCGGGCTCATTTTAAAGCTAGAGTGAAGATCTTGGTATCATTTGAAACTAGAAAACCTAAGGAATCCATTCGTACCAACCATTCCATACTAGCTGGTCGAGAAGGACATTTTGGTGAGGAAAAACTGGCTTGACCTCTGACCTCAAGATATGTGAATGAAAAGTCTCCCCTTTACAGACATGCCCACTTTATGATAATCACATGCAGTTTGGGGCAAGTCATAGTCAAGTCTGCACACTGACACACTGACAGCTGTTGTTGCCTGTTAGGCTTCAGTTTGCCATGTTATAATTTGAGAATATTTTGTATGTTAAATGCAGTACCTGTGAGGGTTTCTGGACAATATTTGTCATTGTTTTGTGTTGTTCATTGATTTCCAACAATAAATATGTACATACATTTGCATAAAGCAGCATATCTGCCCACTCCTATGTTGATAACAGTATTAAATACCTGACAAATCTCGCTTTAAGGTAAATTTTGAACGGATAAAAAATTAAACTGATTAATTTGCGATTAATCACGATTCAATATTTTAATTGATTGACAGTCCTACTTGAAACCCCTCACAGCAGATGCCTTTAAACCCTCAACTATCTGCCTTTGTCCCCTCCGGAAGACAGCTTATTTTTAGCAGTTGTGATCAAGAAATAATGCAGTGGATTTAAAGACTACTGCAGCCATGTGACGCTTGGTTACCAAAGTCTCTAATGTCGCATCAACAGACCCTACAAATCCCTGTACAAACACGGGTCCCCCTGACTTGGTCTTGCTCCAGTCCCACTCCTGCCTCCTGGTAACCAGGCTGTCCCTCTGTTATGGTTTGTGTCTGGGAGTTTTCACATGTTGCTGGGATCTCTCCTCCTCTGTGCCCCCCTTCCTCCCCTCCTCCCACGCCTCAGATAACATGGCAGGGGTCTTCCCCCTGGAACTGTCCAGCTGCTTTATCTGAGAAATGACCAATCACTTTAACAGAACACAGATGTATCTGCAAAGCGTCTTAGGGGCTTCCAAACAATGCAGTTTGCGGATTAACTACTCTTACGGATGGCCAGTGTAAAGAACATGAAGGAGGATGTCCAAGGTCAGAGAGGAAAGAACGCGAGTTTAAAAGCAGATGTGAGAATAGATGGTTATGATCAAAGGTATTTATTGTAGCTACATAAACGCATGGACAGTGGAAAAAACTCTTTTCTAGGCTAGCTGTATATGTTTATATGCTGAAATGTGCAATTTATAGTATTAAAATGTTCTAGATAATGTGGCGTTTGACTGTAATTAGGAATACATTTAAACAAAATTCAAATACATTTTGAAAGGACCCTGCCAAGAACGTGCTAAAGCGTAACTGCACTCTTCACAGATTGCACATCTGCAAGTGCTCATCTGCTCTTCAAAAGAGCTTCAACACTTCAGTTTGGAGCATTTTCATTCACTCACTTTCACTCACCACTATGTATGGCCCAAAGATGTGCGTATCAAGTTTTACTCTTTGTACTCCGCATGGGTGCTTTTTATATGCATGTGTGGGATGAGAGACGTGGCTGAGCGATGTTAGAAACAGTTCATCCTACACGGACAAGATATATCTGCACATACTTTAAAAAGCCTTAAAGTCTTAAAGTAAATGATGCACTTCAAAGGAACGGCTCTGCCTTTTGGGAAATACACTTATTTCTTGTGGAGAGTTAGATGAGGAGATTGATACCACTCTCATGTCTGTCTATTAACTGTGAAGCTATAGATGGTTAGCTTAGCTGAGCATAAACACTGGAAGCTTGTTTGTGTTAAAACAACAAGTTGCGGTTTCACGGGAGGGTTGTGCACCAGACTATAACTTGGCGGGGCGGGTGCAGCGACTTCCTGGAGTCTACGCTGGTTGCCTTTTAAGCCCACAGTGATGACAAGGCTCCAGGAAGTCAACGCACCCAGCCAAGAAATAGTCTGGTACCTCTTCTCATCTAACTCCCAGCAAGAAAGCAAATAAGCATACTTCCCAAAATATCAAACAAGACTTTAAGCCTAAAACTTTATTTAATGTCATGTTTTTGGTTTACCATGCTATGTTTCTTTGTGCAGCATTTTTTGAGTTTCAGGCTTTTCATACAATATTTTTAATTGGAAGTACGCTTTTTTAAAGGTGCTCAATATGATATCCAGAGCATTAATATAGCAGCAAACAACTATTTGCTATTTAAAGATATAGAGAAGTAATGTCTACCTGAGCAGAGAATGAAGTCACTCTCCCTCTGTGTGTGTTGTAATCCGAGCTTCTCCGTACTTTATTGACATAGCTGGGCCGGCTGTGCGTGCTTTTAGTGTATGTTTATGCATGTGAGCGTGCCCCACTGGCTAAATCATAAAAAACGCTCTGCACTGTTCAAATACGGCGGTTACAGCTGATAGCCATCGCAGAAGCATAGCACCCACCCTCTGGTTCCCCCCCAGGTTAACACTGTTCTGTCAGCAGTATTTCCATTGTTTTCACTATTAGCACTGTTAGCACCGTTTTCTACGAGTCACCGTGTTGAGAGCTGTGCAGAGCCAATAGATATGCTCCCAATCTCACATTTTACACCTCATAATTGTTTTAAAGTTAAACTTTCATATCTTTAAAGGTTCTAAATTCGATATCTAGATCATTAATATGGCATCAAACAATTATTGTCTATGTAAAGATATAGTGGATTAATGTATACCTGAGCAGAGAATGAAGTCTCTCTTCCTCTGTGTGTGATGTAATCCGAGCTTCTCCGTGCCATGCCGGCTATGCGTGCATTTAGTGCATGTTCGTGCATGTGAGCGTGCCCCACTGGCTAGCTGCGAGCCACTGCTCTGCATTGCCCTCATACAGTGTTACAGCTTATACAGCATTGTCGCGGAAGTGTGGCACCAGCAGTGTTACCTTTGTTTTCACTGTTAGCACTGTTATCGCCATTGGCTACGAGCCGCCGGCTCAGCTGTCGCCATGTTGAGAGCTGTGCGGAGGCAATAGAAATGGTCCCAATCTCACATTTGGCATTTTTAAACTGATCACAAATTTAGTCAGAATTGTCTTAAAGTTCAACTTTCATAACTTTAAATCCCTTGATGGTTGATGATGATGATTTTTGTCTGTAATTCTAAACTTTGTGCTTTGCAAATTCAAATTTGAGTTGAATACCTTTACAATACACCAAACCTCCACATCACTTGCACCATTGAAGTTGTATTAGAGTCATTCCACACTGTTCCAGACATGATTTATTGCCTCAATCTAAACTCTTTGGAGATAAAGGTGAGCCGGGGCTAAAGAGTCAGGCCCAGTGCACATTCTGCAGTCACTTCCTTCGGCCTCGTCAAATACTTGTACAAGCTTGTAACTGTGAAACCTCCGTTTTTGACAAGGAAAACTAATGTTTTCCTGCGCTGATCCATGGGCACCTTTTTCATTTAGGGGTTTGCTTTGGCTTGACTTAAGCCAGATGAAAGTTTATTTTAGTCCATAAATTGCTTGGCTCTAAAGAAAACCACCCAAGCAAAATCCTGGATGTATCCGGCAAAGAATTCCCCAAAAAATAACAAGGGAGTTGTAGAGTGGAGTGGCACCATTGAGAGTGTGAGGAAGAAATATGGGAAGAGAGATGCTTCTTACAGGGTTGGCTGATCGCACCTCTCTCCCCTGTGATTCTGACCTTGGTCATGTTACAGCATAACACAAGGCAGCTCTGAACCCATTCACTCTCTCACATAAGTGTGATGTATAGCCACCCTTCACTGGATGTCTGTACTAGTTACAGCCTGGTTGAAAACCCATGAGAAGAAAAGTATGTCATATGATGCAAAGAAAAAGGTTCTAAGTTCAGTTCAAATTCCTCTGAGGTCAAAGTAGTCCCCTAAAAAATCTTAACAAGTAAGAAATACACTTGCTTAAACAGTTCCAGATGCTACTAGAGATTGGATTAGGCGATTAAACATATTCCAGTATTGGAGTATAAACTCTATTTAGTGTTCAGCATGACTTCCTACACTAATTTTGCTGTAAGATGGGTGACTTCCAGACCGCTGCCACCACAGGTCTCTCATTAGTGGGTATGTGGGTGTGGGAGGTTTGTAGTTCATGTACATCCTTCCATTCATCCAGTCCCGTGCCCTCTGTCTTGTTTTTCTCCCGGTATCAGATGGCGCTCTGGCTGACCCCTGGGCCCTGCCCCTGCCGTCGCTCCTCTTTTTCCCCACATCAGCCACGTTCTCACCACATCACGCTGATGCAGAGGGGAAGACTGTGGTCGGGCAATTAACTTAGCCCCTGTGCCGTGCCAAACAAAACTTCCTCTGCTGTTTTTACAGCAAAGTCCTTCAAATTATGGTTTTTCATACATGCAGGGAGCGAAGCCGAGCCATCTGATGTTGCTTTGTCACTGTCACATGCCACTTGGCTTGAATGCACGAGGCAAAGTTCACGCCAGTGGTTAGGAGAAAACAGCATAGGTGCCATGGTGGGAAGAATCCCCCCTTGTTGATAATATGCAGAAATGAGGTATGAATGAATGAAGGCCTTTCATGACCCTTCATCCTGTAGAGCTTTCCTCTCCACTCAGGTTTAGCAGCTTTTTTCTTGGGATGTGCAGTGGCTAGTCGGACACCACATAGTCATGTTTTTGATATATGGGCTTTCTACGCTCTTTTAGAATCTATCACAGAAATCCCTTAAATTTCTTCTCTTCTCCGGGCTTTTCATTTTCTTCTCTAAATAACCTTTACTTACTGTACACCTGATCTTTCTGAACAATAATCTGTACCTTTTCCCGCAGCTCACAGTTCATGGCAGTGGCAACACGTTCTCATCCCAGCTCGTCACATACCGCCGCTTTGTCCCGCCCCGTGGCGTCACTTTATTTTTGGCATTAAAACCACTATAGCTCCCCTTGGCATCACTTTAGGATTAGGCAACAAAACCACCATAGTTAGGTTTAGGAAAGAACTACATGGTTGGGCTTAAAACTACTACACGTTACGTAATAAGTTTGTACAGTGAAAATTACATTGAACATCGTGAACACGGGACACGAACAAACAGCTGATTGTAACAGGACAGGAACAGTGGTCTACTGGATGAAAGCCTTGTGTTTGTTGGACCCATCCACCACATCTCCCGTCCGCATGGTGTGTCTCTTTCGCCCTGTAAATTATATCACCACACTCCTGACGCACTTTCTCGGAGCGTTTACTGTTGCCACAGATGGGTATACATCAGAGCTAATTGAATGCCCCAGTGCGTTTTATACCGGCGCTAAAGGGTGCCGTGTGTGGCGGTACCGAACGCCGACGGCCGTGACAAAGCCTCGTTATTTAACGCCCTGGGAATGAGAATGGGCTGGCAGCGAACCTTCTCGCGAACAACAAACCTTTATCATATTTACTGTCTTGGTTCTGTGGAAGTTTTTAAACTAATCAATATTTTTATATTAACAATAGATCAAATGGAGCACCTTTCCCCTCAGCTTGTTTTTTAGTGTCTTTAAGCCCCTTGTTTTGGTTTTACAGAGCGTAACATCACTGTTTCAGTTCAGTCTCTGCTGTTTTTAGCAAAAAAAGCTCTGATTACCCAACTGTGTATTATCTGCCCAGCACCAAACGCAAACTAGCAACTATCTGATGAACATAGTGGATCATTTAGCAGTCCTATATTTGTCCTTGGAGTAAAAAAGAGTAAAAGCGGAGCAAAAATGAGAATGGATATTGGATTCAAATTTGCTAGGTGGACAGAAACACATCTCTAAATGAATGCTAATGTTGCGCTGTGCCCTCTGCCAGATGTGCAAATAGGCAGCAGTCATGCTACCCATATAACTTTATAAGGTGTTAATTTGTCAGTGTTGTGTTTACAGCTTGTTTTGCTGCCCCCAAGTGGCCAAAAATTCCATTAAGGCAGCTTTAAGAGTAACAACGGAATGCCTAAGATGTAAAAATGTATAAAAATAAATAAAACATATAAAAAAATGTATATAAAAATGATAGTTTGTCCGAACAGCAGTCCAAAATCCAAAGATATCCAATTTGCAATTATGTAAAACAGAGAAAACCAGCAAATCCTTTGAGAGTGAAAATGATTGTTGGTTTACTTTCAGTCTGTTGACTAATCAATTAATTGCCTAACCACTTCAGCAACACACCAATTATTGACCTGTAAAAGTTTATCTTTTAGGGAGTTGATACTCCAGTACATAGTCACAGTGCTGACTGTGCGTTTCTCACAGAGGAGTTATGTGGACGAGGGGAGGATGGGCTCATTTATTTGCATACTTTGCTGTTGGCAGACATCTGTGGATTTAAAGGACGTGAATGAACGTCTTTCCTGGTGTGACGACTTTGCAGGTGTGTGAGCAGCAGAAACCGGGTTTTCTCAGCTGCCGTCATTTCACGGAATAAAGGTAGCTTCTGTTTGCTACATGGGAAGTGCAAACATCCGTTATGGTAGCGTCCGCTGGCCCATACTACTGTTTGCCCCATGAGTTCAGAACACCTCTGTTTGTCCACCTTCGCCTCTTCTCCTCCACACTTCCACTCTAACCCCGCCTAACAAGTCACAGTGGCTTCACCTAACATGTTGAACACTGTATGGTTCATCTTATTCAGATATTCTGACTCTCTTCTCCTCAGGTTAACAACAATGGCCTCGTATCTTTCCTGAGGGAGGTGTCTCAGTTCACACCTGTGGCTTTTCCGATAGCCGGGGACAGAAGGGTTGTGGCGCCATTCTGGGCCGATGTGGACAACCGTCGAGCGGGGAGAGTCTTCTACAGAGAGAGCCAGGAGCCCTCCATCCTGAGGAGGGCCTCAGGTGAAGTCAAGACGTACTTTTCAGAGTTCCCCAACTTCAACGCATCGTGGGTCCTCATCTCTACATGGCACCAAGTTACTTTCTTTGGAGGCAACTCTCGCACACCGGTATAAACGCATGCTTAACTTTACAGCTCTTGCACTAACATGTAGTCAAATCTTAAAGGTACAGGGTGTAACAATTCGGGGGATCTATTAGCAGAAACAGAATATATTATTCATAATTTGGTTTTCATTAGTGTTTAATCAACTGAAACCAAAAATCGTTGTGTTTTCGTTAGCTTAGAATGAGTCCTTCATATCTACATAGGCCCAGAACGAACAAACCAAACACTGGCTCTAGAGAGAGCCTTTCACGTTTTTATGTGACCTGAAGGCCACTGTAGTTGTCTGACACGCTTGTGAAACTGTGGTAACGTGAGCCACAGAGTGCTAAACCGTGGTACCGTTAGCCTCGCTCAGAGGCCATCCTTACCATAATAACCCTACTTTAGGAGCAACAGAAGTCAGACGGCGGCCTGCGGTACCCCGGTTTTGCACTAATAAATATTATATTCCTG
Organism: Sebastes umbrosus; assembly: GCF_015220745.1. Taxonomy (NCBI): domain Eukaryota; kingdom Metazoa; phylum Chordata; class Actinopteri; order Perciformes; family Sebastidae; genus Sebastes; species Sebastes umbrosus. Next base: position 32,126,325 of record NC_051273.1, read on the forward strand.
AAGCTCACGTTACCGCAGTTTCACAAACGTGTTGAAGAACTACGGTTGCCTTCAGGTAACGTAAAAACGTGAAAGACTCTCTCTAGAGCCAGTGTTTGTTTTTCGTCTGTTCTGGGCTACTGTAGAAACATGGCGGAGCAACATGGTGGACTCCATGAAGAGGACCCGCTCCCTATGTAGATAGGAAGGGCTCATTCTAAGCTAACGAAAACACAACGATTCTTTCAGGTGATTATACAAAAACGTAGTTAACATGAGTATTATTTTCCATTTCTGCCAATAGATCTCTGAAATGATACACACTCCATTCCTTTAACACCATGTGTTGCCAATGAGAGTGAATGAAAACTAGTTTGCAAGCTAGCAAAGGAGTTTTTTCTTTTTGATTTGATTTTTCTTTTTTATATGATGGGGACGATGCAATTTAACATAATTCCAAAAAAACAAAGCTATTGAGTTTCACTCTAATGGTAATTGTGAATTTCTTACCTCAACAACATGCCCAGATGAGTCTATTATGTCTCTAGCCTGACCGAGATTTAGGAATCTGTAGCATTAATATCGTGGAAATCAGGAAATGGTTTAACCGAGTCTGTTCCTCTCTATTCAGGTAAATACTTTCCAAGTGGTGCTTATTACAGATGGAGAGCTTTCCTTCACTATATTCCAGTACAATAACATCACTTGGACTACAGGCATGCATGCCAGCAGTGGAGGAAACCTGGCTGGGCTGGAAGGGATTGCAGCGCAGGTAAGATCACATGTTTTTTTTTTCACATGGTGATTGCATGATCTGCTTCCTGTGAAGATGCAAACTAAAATGTTGAGGTGTCTAAACTCTGATTCAGCTGTCTTTTGTGATGTCTGGCCTCCTTGTTACTCTCTTCCCAGGCAGGTTTCAATGCTGGCGATGGCAAGCGCTATTTCAACATCCCCGGCTCTCGCACGGCTGACGTGGTGAACGTTGAGGGAACCACCAACGTGGGTTACCCGGGCAAATGGGTCTTCCGTATAGACGATGCAAACGTGGAAGTGGGTGGCTGCAACGACTCTGGTAAGACCAGCTTCTATAAGAGATTAGTCCTTTTGCTTTTAGGATTCCTGTTACATTGACGTCTCTCTCCAGCATCAGTTTGCCCAAACCTGCGACCCTGTCTGAACGGAGGCCAGTGCATCGATGACTGCATTACAGGCAACCCCTCCTTCACTTGCTCCTGCTTGGCTGGCTTCACCGGCCGACGATGCCAGATCGGTGAGTTATGGTTGACGACTCTCCCTGCGCTGTTGTGCTAGACACACGCTGTGAATGAATACCTGTCTACCTGAGAGCAGCCAGGAAAAACAATGTCAACTTGTAAAAAAACCTCTGGAATTCACCTGACTTGCCAAAGAGACACCTGGATATTTCCTTAATACCTGTATCAGCTTCAGGCCAATCTCCTTTGACATTACCCTACTAACTGACTTTGGCCAGATGTTTTCATCTAATTAAAAGAGTCATACTACCTCCTTTGTGTTTCTCCCTGTCTCTGTAGATGTCAATGAGTGTGCCTCACATCCTTGCCAGAACGGAGGGACTTGTGAAGACCAGATTAATGGTTTCATCTGTCAGTGTCCTCCTGGATACACTGGGATTCAGTGTGAAACAGGTACAAAAGACACTTTGCTTTAAAGCTAGGGTTGGTAATGTTTAGAAACTAGCAAGATTACTACATTTTAGAAATGGTCCAACCGAAAAAAAAACAGCCCAGTGTTGCCAACTCATTTCTAATGATAGTAGCTAGCAGCACCAGCTCCAAAAGTCCCTAAATCTAGAGAGAAAGTCACCAAGTCGGCAACACTGAGCGCCCGTCCCTTAAACAACAAACATGGTTATTGTTAGTACTCACCACAGTTAAGCTAGCAGCTTGTGGAAGACTCCGGTGACGCGCAATGAGTGAAAGTAGCCCATCCAATCATTACATTCGGCCCGAATGTAATGATTGGATGGGCTTATTACAGTCCTGCGACAGCCACAGATACCTGAATTTTTTTCTTTTTTCGTCACAGTGTTTGATTAATTGATTTCTGTCGGGATGTAATGAGAATTTCAACAAATATAACAACAAAATGGTTTTAAGATAAGCACAGTTATATTTGTGTAGGTATACAGAGCCTATATTGGATACCCTTTTCCTGCCTTTTAGTAAGAGATGTAAATGAGGAAATAGAGTGATTTAATAATGCATGAAAAATATGCTCAAATCCTAACATGGCAAACTGCAGCCCAACAGGCAACAACAGCTGTCAGTGTGTCAGTGTGCTGACTTGACTATGACTTTCCCCAAACTGAATGTGATTATCATAAAGTGGGCATGTCTGTAAAGGGGAGACTTGTGGGTACCCATAGAACCCATTTTCATTCACATATCTTGAGGTCAGAGGTCAAGGGACAATGGCCATAACAGTTTTTCCTCGCCAAAATTTAGCGTAGATTTGGAGCGTTATTAAGCCTCCTTCGCAACTAGCTAGAAGCTAGTATGACATGGTTGGTACCAATAGATTCCTTAGGTTTTGTAGTTGTATATGATACCAGAATCTTCACTCTAGCTTTAAAACTGAGCCCCCTACAACCTCCGAAAGATCGATTGCGTTAATGCGTTAAAGAAATTAATGGCGTTAAAATGAATTTGCATTAACTTAACTTTGACAGCCCTACATTTATTATTTCTTTTTTTCTGTAGAATCACATGGAAATGTAGAAATTTATCAAATTTAAAGTAACAGCAGCTAAAATAAACCCACCTACAGTATTTATCATTTTACACAACAGCGAATTACCCTTAAACAAGTTGATCTGACATTTTAACTGCACAAAAATTCCACACTTCTTCTCTGACCCTCTGCATGCGCTAAATAGGCTGAAGACCTGGAAAAACTCAGATTAATTAAGGTATTTTGTGCCTCATTAGGCAGTTTCCACAAAAAAAGAAGTATTTTAGAATATCTTGGTCCAGCCTTTCTGGAGCTTCTGTGCCTATTCCCACAGTCCAGCCTGTGGAGATGTATCAAACCTCTTCTAATACCTTTCACAGCCAGCAGCACATACTTGCAGAGTGAGGGGAGCAGTGTGGCGGATATATTAATCAGCTGAGTAAATATTCCATGAGCGTGTCTCTCTGTCCCTGTGTGTGTTGCAGACATTGACGAGTGCAAAGACAAGCCGTGCCTCAACAACGCGCTGTGTGTACAAGGCGCTGGCAGTTTCACCTGCGTGTGTGAACCGGGTTACACTGGTGTCCTGTGTGAGACAGGTGAGCGGGGTTTTTTTCACAGTCCGGGGGAAAGTAGGCATCTCCCTCCAGAGGAAATATTCTCTGCTGCTTTTTACATCAAACTCAGTCATTTTGGCAGATGTGTTTGTCCAAAGAGTTCCCCGGTCTAACTAGACAAATGGGTCCAAGTTGAGGTTACGGTTGAATTCATTTGCAAACAACTCTTTTTTTTTTTTTGGGTCACACAATGTAGCAATGAACCACGGTGAGAAAGTTCACTGAAGTCAGGTCGGTTTCCAAAGACATTTACTAATCTGGTTCCTCTTGTGATTGATTGTTGATGAAACTTGAACCCAATGGGGAATTGAATTATCAGGCCCTGCACAGTTCATGAATCCTTGTATCTACATGAGACGGGATTATTCTTAATACCAGACACCTGGTCAATGAAACTCTATGCTTTCAGAAAGGAAGTTCAGTGGTCTCAATCCAGCCCAGTATCTTAGACACCCACATCTTGCTTTTCCATGTGAAGATTGAAAAATCATTATATGGAACTAAATCAACAGCTGATAAACTTCTCTTGTCTGATTAACTGACTTTTGTGCATCCTCCAGACATAAACGAATGCGAGTCGCAGCCCTGTCTGAATGGAGGAGAGTGCGTCGATCAGGTGGCCAACTTCACCTGCATTTGTCCCGATACCTTCACCGGAGCACTCTGCGAGACAGGTGACTTGAATTCAACTTGAATTCTGCCAGAAAGGCATGTTTGGAAAGATTTGATAGGACATTGTTGACATAGCCTGTAAGCCCTACTTTGGCTTCCTGTATTATAGCATTTTTTCCAACTGGAACAAGCACAAAGGGATTCATAGCATACCTCTTTGAGAGCAAAACTATACACAGCACTCAAAAAACAATTGTTTTTACCCAATATAGTGTTCTAACTCATAACTAACTTGTTATCCATTCATTACCACAAAATCTACATTTATTTTTTTATTTTGTGGTCCAAAGGCCACATTTACCTTGCTATTGAAAATCTCATCAAACCAAATCATAAAATCATCATAAATAGAGTAAAATCTTACCCACAGAGAACATTGTTTTTTAATAGTGTGGCATGTAGTAATAACACATTCTGGGTAGTTTTGTGGATCAAACCCAACCCAAACTTTGAGTGAAGTTTGAGTAAAATGTTATCCACAGAACCACCCAGACTCTTTAATATTCTCTGCCGGTCAGATATTACCTGGAACATCACAGATGTAACAAAAAAAGACCTTCAAAATCAAATAAAATGATAACCATTGGTTTTGTTGTGTTTACATACTATAGCTGTTTTGAAGCCTTATGAAATGTTTTAACTTGAAACGGGTCAAATTTGACCCGGACACAATAGGAGGGTTAATGTGTGTTAACAGAATATTGAGCTAGGGAACATAGGACTGGAAACATCGGAGGGTCATACCTATGTAGGACATATGTAGGACATATGTAGGACATAGGCCCTTGGGAACATGGATACGCTCCCATATATAAATGTTCACAAATTTTTATTGTAGCAGAAACTGTAGTATAGGTCTATCTGTATTCTGTTTCCCATAGTGTTTGCCAGAGTTATAGGGCTAGTTTCCCTGTGATTGAGGACTGTGACATGTCCAAATTTGTCTGTTTGTCCATCCGTCTAGCTGCGTATCAATCTAATCTAAGTATGTGTTGGTTTTGCTTTGTTACTATCTGCACGAGTCTTGTTTGAAGGGTCGGTTCACCCAAATTACGATATTATTACATTAACATAAACGCGTAACATAAACCAACATTTTTGATAAAAATGTGTTAAATTTGCTGAATAATAAACCTGTCAGCCCTTCGGTGGACAAACTATGTAATGGTGACACTGTTTGTAATTCACAGCAAAATTGTCATTTTCATTTCTGTAATGCAATTTCTTGTTACCTACAGTATAGGCCGAGATATTTACCAATACCAATATATCTGCAATAAGCTAATATTGCAGAATCATAATTGGTCAGGCTGTCATTATATCTCGTATATTTCTCATATACTCTATCACATCTTTCTCACTTGGCTTTAGTTAGAGGTATCTAGCCATGCAGATAGTTTGGGGTTTATTTGCTCAGGTTGTGCGATATCGGTCTGATTTCTGCTGCCATCCCAATACAATGGAGATGAATGGAATTTCACATTGTACAGCTTTCACAGAGACTATTTCTTTTGTTAAAAGTGGTGTATATACTGTAGATTGATCAGAGCAACAGGGACACTTTTTTTTCTTGAGAGACATTTTGTTTTTAGATTTTAAAATGTAATTTTTCAATGCTGTGACTAAATTCCATTCACCTCCATTGATTTGGGTGGGCAGCATGTATCTCAGAGGCAGGTACCTCCAGACCTGGGCAAATAAACCCAATCTATCTTCATTGCTGAATACCACCAGAGGTAAGTGAAGAAATGTGTTTTGTTGTTATTTGGATGAACCAAACCTTTAAAGCACGTTCTTTTCTCCGTCTCTCAGAGGTGGTGATGCTTCAGGATAATTCAACTGAGGTGGAAAACCAAACAGGTAAAAGCATGTACAGCTACAGCTTAAAGCTCTGCCAATTTTTTTTTTTTAACATGCAGTTTGATTCTTACACAACAACCTGTCATGTGCCTGTCCATATGCAGACTCGTGTGAGGAGGAAGATTGCAAGAAGAACCAGAATTGTGAATACACCAGCTCGGGAATCTCCAACTGCACATGTGCTCCAGGCTTCTACGGTGACGAGTGTGAAGGTATTGTACGCTTCTGGCCTGGCCGACGCTCACTGCAGGCAGCTGGGGCAGGTAGCGAGCAGTATTTAAAGAGGAGCTGTGCTATCCCACAGGAATTTGGAGCTCTGCCCTGGAAGAGGCTGCTGTGATGATGGATTATTGTAATTATCAAAACTGACACGGCCTCGCCCAGTTTACTACGGGAACCAGTCGCTTGATGCTGTGAATAATTGTTTTATAGCACGTTTTTATTAGTTTACCAACAAGAGGAAGTGCTTTGTCTAGACTTAAAAAGGCCTCTTTATGAGTCAAAGCTGGTCTTTGGTATTCAGGTCATTTCTTCAGACAGAGCTGTTGAAATATGCATGCTTCCACACCGCTACTGGCTCCTCTGGAAGTTGGCCATTGCACCACACTATAGTTTCAAGCACACAGCTGCTGCTTGCATAATCATAGGGCAATTTGAACACAAAATATGTAAAACTCTATCATCCTCAGCTTCATACCTTCCTTTCATAAATGCATATTAAGTCATTTTATATTATGTTTAAAGCTGCAGTGGGTAGAAATGGAGCAAATGTGATTGAAAAAAGCTATTTTTATAAAACGATCACTATCTCCAGACAGATTGCAAGATTTCATAGACCGGAGGAAAACAACCAATCGGAGCTGATCTGGAGTCTGCTGTCCAGCTGCCGTCTATGAGAGCCGACTGTTAATCACTCGCGAACTCCGATCAAACGGTCAAACTAGGCAGCGCTGATCAAATATGAATCAATGTTCTGTTACTGTAATGCCTTTTTCTCGCCTAAATGTTTTCAGAAACATCTTGTAGTGTACTGTTTAACTGTAAAATAAGAAAGTTTGTGACCTGGCGGCCATGTTGAGATTGGTTGAGGAAATACCAAGCACCGCCCACCAGCCGGAGCACAGCCAATAGACAACGCTCTCTTTCAAATGACCTGTGATTGGCCAAAGTCTCTCGTCACGAGTTCGATTTTTTAAAGCCTGGAAACAGAGCCATGAGGAGGTGCAGAACACTTGAATTACAATATGCTGAAAGGTTATTATGGAATTTAAATAATTCTGCCTACTGCATCTTTAATGTTTGTATCACATTCTATTTGTTTTAGGAGATAACTAGTGAGCCTTGTAAAGCTTATCCAGGCTCCCATGAGAGGTTAGTGTCACCCTCTGATAGCAAGTTTTTTTTCCCCACCAAAAGCTCTTTAATAGTATTTGAGCTATTGCAAATGCTACTTCTCACCCTTGAGCTGAAATAACTATCAGTGCTTATATAGGCTCTCTTAAATCTCCCAAATACTTTCCTGCCTGGCTCACTTGGAAGGCACAGTGGAAAAAGGAGCGCGATCCTCCGAGGAAGAGAAAGTAGTGGGACTCACAAGTGCCTAATCAGGCTCTCAGATCAAAGGGGCCCGGGCCGCACAGGTGGCCAATGAAAGTGGCTCTTGCAAAATTAACAATCCATTAATTGCCCTCGGGGCCATACGTCCCGGTCGCAAAATATGCTCCATATCATCAGAAAAATAATACCCTCCACCGAGCTCCCCAGGACTTCAAAGGGGAGCCGCTTAGCTGCGATACGGCCCCATCCTTTGATCCACTGCTGCAATTAGGAAGTAGAGGAAAATAAAAACATTCTTACAATTTGTACGGAGCGGATGTGCAGCATGCTGACTGGTAATCTTCTGATCCTGTGAACTCTGTTGGGAAAGAGGAATGACGGCGAATCAATACATAGTTTACAGTATAGCAGATGAAAGACGCTCGGCATATGGTGCACATGTTGAACTTTATACCTCCTGCCTATGTTTACACTTAGACCAATACTGTAACATCATTTAAGCACTTGCATTCAAGTAGCTCGAGAAAAACTTTCCAGCTTTGAGCTCTCACACTCTCTCTTCCTGTGTCTGCAGAGGAATGCCTTTGCCAGAATGGGGGTGTCTGTGTGGACATCAATGGGACTTGTGAATGCCCTTCAGGCTACACAGGACTCTACTGTCAGTTTGGTGAGTATGATAATCCTATCAGGTGTCTCACAAGAGCTTTGATGAAAAAGAAAGCGGGGTCAATGTAAGATCACAAATGTCTGAAATTGTGAACCCGCCAATTCACATTGCCTTCCTCTCAGAAGTAACCCAGACGCCATGCAGTAACAGCAGGCCGTGTCCTGATGGAGGTCCTTGTTTGGAGTACGGAGGGACCTACCTGTGCACGTGTCAGACTAGCGCGGCAGAGCTAGATCACAAGGACTTCTACCCCTATGGTAAGAGCCTCAGGCACCAGCACTTTGCAGCTATGTGTCATTGCGTGAGCAGCTGGTTTCTATAGCGACAAACACATTTTTAAACACACTGGTCTTGACCAAGTGTCGCTTTCTGTTTCAAAGGGAACGGTCACATTTGTAGTTTGCATTTACGATGTGGACAGAGATTTAAAAAATGATTTGATCCTATCATAAAATGACAAATAATCTGTGTGTTTTTTCCAACCAAGCCCACGTGCTTGAATGAAATTAAAGAGGTTTCCCAGTGCAATGGAACACAGTCAAGTCTCGGTGTGTGTTTTTCAGTACAGCCCCGATCGGTCTGCGACTCCTCTCCGTGTCTGAATGGGGGCTACTGCTACGAGCGGGATGGAGGCTACACCTGCGAATGCAAATACGGATACTGGGGGAAGCACTGTGAAAAAGGTAGCATAACTGATAAGAAACACTAGAAGAATAACTTCACATGAACTTCTGAAGTGCCTATCAAAACATCCCTCAGACTTATTACTCAGGCTCTAACCCAGTTTTTAATGCACCAGGAAACATGCCATTACTCGTAATGCTGCTTGAAATATCACAATGCCAAAAGGCTTATGATAATTTGTACTTATGACTGAGTTATGAGCTACTTCCCTGAATTATGACTTCAAGTGCAACGTACTGTAACAGATTTATTTTGTGTGATTAAAGCTAGCCTCTGCTTCAAGGATTCCCTTCTCCCTGTCTCTTTCCAGTTAGACTCAATACCTGTGCTTCTGGTCCCTGCCGCAACGGAGGCTCCTGTAAGGAGGACGCAGGGAGTTACAGATGTGTGTGTCCTTACAGATTCACTGGAAAACACTGTGAAGTGGGTGAGTGCCACCCTTGAGTGATATTGAAAACATTTTGTATTCAATGCACAAACTTTATTCTTGCAAATTTGCGTGAAAACATTCAAATGCACGGCGAGCAATCTTATCGTCAGACAACCTCAGCTCTTTGAATGATCCTCATTGCTGTGTCTCTGATATAAATATTTGGAATGAGTAAAATTTTTATAAAACTAAATGAGCAGAAAATATTCTACTTGAAGGATCAGAAATAGAAAGGCAGTCAATGTTTGCAAACAGATTAAGACTCTAGTTAAAGATCTGGGAGTGGTTTTAGACTTTGATCTAAATGTTATTTGCCATTTTAACAAGTCACACACTGTTCCTTTAACGTAATTGTACTTGTTTATAAAGCCTTACATAGCGTAGCACCTTCCCCTGCTTTTAATTTTACAGTCCAACAAGAACTCTCTGATCTTCCACTGCCTTTCTTTTAGACATTCTTTTAGAGGTAGCTGTTTTTAATGTCCCTAAACGGTGGAATACCCTCCTCTTGGATCTTAGACCAGCGACCTCCCTTGGTGTTTTTAAAAAGAAATTAAAGACCTTTCTCTTTAATGTGGCTTTTAATTTGTGGTAATTTGTTAAAGGTAGGGTCGGTAATCTTGAGAAACTAGCAAGAGTACACTAGATTTAAAAAAAACGAAAAACCCAGCCCAGTGTAGTTAGCAGCACTAGCTCCAAAAGGGCCTAAATTTAAAGGGAAAGTCGGTAACACTACAAGTCCGTCCCTTCAGGCCTCCCTCCAAAGCTACTCCCCCAAAATTATCATTATGAAGGTAAACAACAAACATAGCTATTGTTAGTCTTCACAGCTGTGAAGCTAGCAGCTTGTGAAAGACTCCGGTGAAGCGCAATGAGTGCACTGGAAGAGTGCACGCAGGCAGGCAGGTAGGTAGACAGGCAGGTAGCCCGTCCAATCATTTCATTCAGCCCGAATGAAATGATTGGACGTGTTTATAACAGTCCTGCGACAGGACAGTTGTTGGTATTGTTACCTCCGCCAAGGAGGTTATGTTTTTGGTTCAGTTTGTTTGTTTGTCTACAGAATTACAGAAATAACTACTGGCCTGATTTTCATGAAACTAGGTGGAAGGGTGAAGCATGGGCCAAAGAAGAACCCATTATATTTTGGAGTGGATCCGGTTCACGCGGCGGACACACAAATTATTTTTCACTTTAGTTAACATTGCTAGATAGACAGCCAGTTAGACGTCACCACCTTGTATGATATTTCAAAATATTAAGACGCTGTCAATCAATAATGATAAAAGACAGACAATTATTTCTTAAGCATTTGGCCTCTGCGGTCTGCGCTCTCCGAGTGCCCTTCTAGTTTTAATGTTTCATTGTTTTGTTATGAAACATTTCCCTTATCGTTCATTTTAATTTTTGGTTTTGGCTTTACATTGTTTTTAATCATATATTGTAAAGCACGTTGGGCTGCATCTTTGCATAAAAGGTGCTATACAAAAAAAATATTATTATTATCAATATTAATTTCTCAATGTGTATGTTTTCTTACAGGGAAGCCAGACCCCTGTGCCTCCAGCCCCTGTCTGAATGGGGGGACATGTTTCCACTACATAGGGAAGTACAAATGTGAATGCACAGACGATTTCAGCGGCAGGCACTGTGAAACAAGCAGGAGCTCAGTACAAACCACCGCAGGTAAGCAGACTGTGAGTCACCACACAATAATGTTGCTCCGATGCTGAAGTTTGAATAACACTGACTTCAATAGATTGGCACAGGCAGGGGATATCCTGACTGATACAGATACTGGTTTTCCATCTGAAGATAATTTTAGCAGTGTTGCTGCACTGGAGGCCCCACATTTACAGATATAGAATGGCTACATAATCTATGTAAAGTACGACCTGATGATTCATGTCTACGCGCTCTAACAACACGCTGGAGATAATTTTAGGAGGACAAAAACAGAGAGCCTGGATGGAAAACACCTCTGTTGCTGTTAGTCTGTTCTGGGTGAGCTCCTTTAAGCCCCAGTGTTCGTGAGCTTGCGTTACAATGCAGCCACGCTGACGTTATCGACGTATTCATTTCAGAGCTCGGCTGCGGGCTGCCTCCACAAGTGAAGCACGCCGAGGTCCAGTTCTCCTCGACAACACCGGGCTCCATGGCGGTGTATATATGCCACTCAGGCTTCACGTCCGTGCCCAGAGCCACCCAGAGCATCTGTGGTATTCAGGGAGACTGGAGCCAGCCGCCCATTTGTGAGGGTCTGTAACACACACCAACACATGGACACACACAGTCTTTTAACCTTTTCCAATCCACCTCTCTTTTTCATAGACCTGTTTTTGTCTTTTTTAGGGGGGGGACATGGGGTCTTTAGAGGGAGATAGCAGGTCAACAGTAGATGTCACATAGAAGTGGTGTACATCATCTGAAAGCTGGGAATCTGAAGATTAATTTGAGATGCAGCTCAGCACTGTGTGTCAAGTTGTTCTAGTCATAAATCAGGAATAAACATGAATTAATTAATTAAAATAAATGTTGAAAGCATACAAGGCTTTAGAACATTATGATAGAAGTATATGATCCTCATTCCCATGCTCAATTGTGTCTCATAAGTTGTTGCAGCAATTTTTGGGTTGATACCATTTGTTACACAGATTTGGTGCTATATTTAACCATTTTTACCACTCGAAAATTGATAAAAATCAATAATACCTCCAAAATAACACATTAAGACAGAAAAGCCATGTTGTGATTTGGTATCAAAAACTTGACGTTTGGAGATTTCTGCAAGAATGACATTTTTCAGCAATTGGATGGCGAGCACTTCTGTTCTGGAAACTGCTCAGAAACCCCCTTATTGTCAATCTAACTAGGGATGCCATCCATCCTCTGAATGCTCTAGGTCTCTAGTTTGTGGCTGTAAAGTTTCAAGAGGCTGTGATGATCCTAGAGGTCACCACAGGTCATTTTATACAGTGAGGTCAAGTTTAAAAAAATAGTCTCACTACGATGAAATGGCTACTATGGGGACTAACATCATCACACATGAATACAGTTGGGCTCATTGGATCCACAAGAGTCTATGTAATTCCAGGACTGTTTAGGGACCCCAGTATGCAGAAACCATATTGGCAAAAATAACACATTTATACTGCATACAAAAAAAATGCAGTTTTTTCTTCTATATCTTGAGATCAGAGGTCAAGGGACGCCTTTGAAAATCGCCATGCCAGTTTTGCACCGCAAAACTTTAGTGTATTTTCGGAGCATACCATTGGATTCCATGGTTCTCTAGTTTCATATGATACCAGTAACTTCACTAAAACTGAGCCTGCTACAGACTCTGAAAAACAGTCAAATTGGCCAAGGGCGCCAGCGCCCTCAAAGAGTGGAAGAGGTTAATGATCCCTGAAAAGTCCTAACAGATAAGATTCCAGCTAGGTTTAAGTTGCTATTGATTTATCCTGATTCCCCATCATTACAGAGATCAACGAATGCCTATCACAGCCTTGTCTCAATGGCGGTACATGTCGGAACCAGGTGGGATCCTACCAGTGTGAGTGTGCTGATGGCTTCAGTGGAAACCGCTGTCAGACAGGTAGAGCCTGATCAAAGTCCTCTAATATTAAATGCAGACATTCACACACACATATGTAGTTCCTGACTGTGTATATGTGTCTTTCATCTCCCTTAAGACATAAATGAATGCCTGTCTGAACCCTGCCAGCACATGGGGACATGTGAGGACCAGCCTGGCTCCTACCTGTGTCACTGTTCTCAAGGCTTCAAAGGCCAGAACTGTGAAATAGGTACAACCTGTTACATTACTTTATACATTTTAACATACAGATTATACAGGACAGCAATCAAATTCTACTGTATCTATCTGTGTGCAGAGCAGGACGGGTGTGAGTCCAACCCCTGTCTAAACGGAGGTGTGTGTCGGGGTTACAGGCGCAATTATTTGTGCACGTGCAAAGACGGCTTCTTTGGGGACCAGTGCCAGATGTGTAAGTGGCTTTGCACGGCCTCACAAAGCCAATTCACACAACCTGCATCTCAGTTGTGTGACATGCACCGTGTTGTACTAACTGCTTGTCTTTGTCGCCCCCAAGTGGAGAACCCGTGTGTACTGCAACCTTGTGGAAACCGTGGCCTCTGCAGGAGTGACAAGAGAGGGAACTACAACTGTGTTTGCAGAGTGGGACACACAGGCAAAGACTGTGAGAAAGGTCAGCAAAGGTCACACCAAAGTGCATCAGAGTCCAGCTAATTCAGCTTTTAGCTCATCCTTTGTATTGCAAAGACAACTCTGTAATTATTTAATGTATGAATTTGACATGTAAGGTTGCCACTGTTCCCAGACCTGTTGCCTCCCTCTGGTCTCCATGTGCTGCGTGTGGAGGAGAACGAGATGGAGCTGCGCTGGGACGAGCCGGAGCCCTCAGACAGCCTGGTCAGCGGCTTCCTCATCACCTATGGTCCCCTGGGCCGGAGCAATCCCAAGACAGACTTGCTGGAAAGGCAGCAGTCCACCCACGTCATGCGAGGCCTGGTGCCTGGCCTGCTGTACAACATCTCCACCTTCTCCATCAAACGCAACACCAACAGCAACGACTACAGCCAGCCCGCCACCGCGCTGATACGCACCAGTGAGCACACTCTTTAATGCTGTGGTAGTAAGAGAACACTTCTGTAAAGTTTCTCTCTGTGTATTCACATTTGATTTGCACGTACATTTTCATATGTAAGTGTGTGTGTGTTTCTGTACTAGGACCTCGGCGGGTGGAGCAGCTGCAGGTGGTCAATGTCTCCTCCTCTCAGGTGTGGCTGAGCTGGCTGGTTCAGGCGGCTCGTCACGCCGCCGTCAGCAGGGTGCACGTGTCTCTGTTGCCTTCAGATGGCAGCGAGGCTCGCACCGCCGTGCTCAACACGAGCACCACCGATCACGACTTCAGGTCAGGTTCTGCACTATGCTTCAGAAGAACACTCATAACCCAGAATTTAAATGTATTTATACAGACCTGCAGCATCCTCTGGTGCTGCATTTTGAATGGCTTTGTTAGTATACCTTTCATCCACTAGAGGGCGATATTTCATCACTGTTTTCAGGCTCTCAACAGTATTATTAGGACGATGAGGTCAGGTATCATGCTTTGTTTGCTGTAATGCAATCAGTTGTGTGCCTCTTTCTGTTTCCCAGTTCGTTACTCCCTGGTCAGATGTACACAGTGGATGTGTTGACTCAAAGCGGAATCAGACCAGATGAGTTTCCTTCCACCAGCCACTCAGCTGGACCACTGCAATTCTGGACAAGTAGGTTACATATGATCATATTAGAATGATAACATGAGTGCTGGCCGCCTGATTAGATGCTAGTGGGTTAGGATCATTTCAGGTGTAAAGAATTTGTTCATGCATTTCATTCATTGTGGAAATGCTGTTAAAGCTTCAGTAGGCAGAACGTTTTTGGCATCACTGGGCAAAAATTCTATAATAACCTTTCAGCATATTGTAATTCAAGTGTTGAAAAATAGACTTCTGTAACTCCTCATGGCTCTGTTTTCAGGCTTTAAAAAATCTAGACTGTGACGGGCGACTTTGGCCAATCACAGGTAATTTTAAAGAGAGAGCGTTCCTATTGGCTGTGCTCCGGCTGGTGGGCGGTGCTTGGTATTTACTGAACTGATCTCCACATGGCTGCCGGGTCACAAACGTTCTCATTTTACAGCTAAACAGTTCACTACGAGATGATTCTGAAAACATTTGAGGAGAGAAATAGGCATTACAGTAACAGAATATTGATTCATATTTGATCAGCGCTGCCTAGTTTGACCGTTTGATCGGACTTCGCGAGTAATTGACAGCTGCTCAGAGACGGCAAGGCTCCAGCTCGGCTCTGACTGGTTGTTTTCCTCCGGTCTGGGAAATCTTGCGGATGCCGTTAGGAGCACCGGAGGACACCGGATGACACATGATTTTTTTCAAATTACCTGTCTCATGTACTACTGTCAGGATATAGTGACCGTTTTATAAAAATAACTTTTTTAAATCATACTTGCTCCATTTCTACCCACTGCAGCTTTAACAGCTATATGGATGTTTATTTAATTAACACAATTGTGTGAATACTAGTCAACTAAAAATTTCCCTTAAGCTTCATGTCTTTTCTTTAACCTCAGATCCTATGAAAGTACAAACATTTACAATCATCACAAACAGCCAGCAAAAGCTAAATGCTAACACACTTAAATGTATTTGTAAGCATATTTAGAGAAAGCTTGTTTTAGTCATCGATACAACTGTACAAAGCATTTATACTTAGTGTGGTGATGATGATGATGATGATGATGATGATGATGATGATGATGATGATGATGATATTACTTTATTGTATCTCAGCAGCTCCATTTGCAACATCAACGCAGACAAAAAAATTGAAGACAGGAAACAAGGATACATACATGTAACATACCGTTACAATCACTGCAGACAATCTATTCAAGACCCTTCAACGTACATTTGATCCACGATTAGGCTCCATATTTAGCATTCCCTGGTGCACAAGAGTGCTTCAGTCTAACCTTATTAAATCGTGGAACCCTGTATCTCCGATTTGATGGCAACCATTTGTATTCACTGTTCAGGACATGGTTGGAGTCAGAGACAATGTTGTTAGCCAGTATATTATTATGGTAGGCTGATTCATAGAATCGCTCAAGGGGTTGACCTACAATCATCTTTGAGCAGATTTTCACTTAATGGAGCAGTTTTGGCCTTAGAGTGGTGGACAGACACTTCCACCGTGTAATATCACAATACTGTAGAGCACTCATAATCAGAGAAGTAAAGAACCAAAGAAGAATTTGTCTACTTGCCCCAAAAGATCTAAGGTGTCGGAGATAATAAATTCTTTGTTTTGTCCCAATGTGGTCTTTCTATGATAGCAGATGGTCTGTCAGTACACCCAAGTACTTATATGAAAGTACGTGCTTGTAAAGGGTTAATACATGTTCCATAACTCGCAATAATCTATTAATAATAAGTATAAAGCAATATTTACTCAGTACAGTATGTAATGTAAGTAGTTTCTTGTAAGCCCATGTGGATGGGGCACCTTTGTGTCTCTGACACATAAAAATATTCATGAATTCGATAAACATAAATCGGAATATTTTCAAAGGGATAGTTCAGATTTTTAGCTGCCAGGTATGCATATAGCTCATTAGCAGCTTGACAAACAAAAGCTAGCAGCAGCTTACAAGTCCAGCTAACAAATCATTTAAAGCACAGCAAGACAAAATGACTGAATGAGTATCAATTCAATACAATTGAAGAATATTTACTTTAGTCCACAACTAAACAAATCAATAAGAATACTTTCCATGCGACCCATGAAATAGAATGTGACCATCTATATGTGTTTTCCCCTCAGGGCCTCTCCCCCCACAGAACCTCTCCCTGTCACATGTGACCACTAACTCAGCATCTATCACCTGGAGCCGCCACCCGAGAAGCGTCCCAGATGGCTTTGTGGTCAACGTGACCCGAGGGTTGAACACCAGGAGTCGCTTCCTGCCCAATGGGAAATTAGGATCATATACCCTGCGTGAACTGACGCCAGGACAGCACTACTATGTGGCTCTGACATCAGTGAAAAGCACAGGGCAGGAACAGGTCCACAGCATACCTCAACACTTAGCCTTCGCTACCTGTGAGTGTCATAACCCTTTCATTTGCATGAACGCATGCCATTACAGTAGGTGGCCAGGTTTCCAAAGAACCTTTCAGTATTACGGTTGTACTGCGTGTTACCATGGAAGGTTGCTGTAGAAACTGTGACTCTTGTGTTGATGTCATGCCCAGTTATTTAGGTAAAGTGATGGGATGCAACATAAACTATTTGCTCAAATTTACGATTTGGCCTAACTGAATCTCTCAAATGTCATATGGGTACAAATACGTTTTTTTGTTTTTTTTACTGTTTTGTTTATTGAAATGTTCAGGGCATACATGGATCAGCAGTTCAGTTTTTAAGTTTCAATGCCCATTTCTGTACAGGTAAATATACATAGGTAAATACCTCTATACATGGAGAGATAGAGATGGTAATAGTGATAACCAATATGAAGTAAAGACTTAGTTAAAAATAAACAATAATAATAATAAATATAAATAATATAAAGATAAAGAGATGAAAAAATATAAATATATGAATAAATAAACATTTAATTAAATAAAAGAGATAGCAATATTAAAAATCTAGGTAAAAATTAATTAATCCAAAAATAAGTAAAACATAAATGAATAAGTAGAAAAGTAAGTAAGCAAAAAGAAAAATACAATTTACAGTAAAAAAAATAAATAAATAGCAAATGACAGAAGAGAAGATTGACAATACCATACTTTTTCTAAAAACACAACAGAAGAAAGTCAGAAAAACAGACAATGTATGAGTACATGTTGATGTACACACCCCACTTATACTGTATAAGAGAGCAAAAGAGAAACAATATAATAGACACATCAAACAGGCCCAACACATTTCAGAGCATCATAGCATGGTTTAAGTCCTAGAAGTCACTATACTGGAATATAGTGGAACTGTAATTTATCTGCTACCATGAAGAAAGACCCCCATGTTCACTTAAATCTGGCTAATCAACCTGTCATTGTCAAAACAAATTAATTTTAAAACAAACTGTGTATACATTTATTTCCTTTGACCCAGTGCCAATGGGGCCAAGACAAGGGAGAAGAGAGAGGCCAACCGGGACCGGACAGGGACAGGGACAGGGGACTCAGGTTGGACGCACACTTCCCCCGTCTCAGCCTCAGGACCTGGGAGGCTCAACAGAAACACAGAACTCAGAGGAGTTGCCCAGGTACACGCAGAGTGTTGATGATTATAAAACATATACAATGGTAAGAATTTGTTTTCATCTGCAAATTAATTAACAACCAGCATTGTTTTCTATGTTGCAGATACACAGAGCTCATTGACAGAAGAGGAAAGATAACAGCCAAGTTCACTCACTTGCCTCGAAAAGCCGTTCGACATCGTACTAGTAAGTATGAGTAGTAGCAACCACGTACTGTAATAATATACATTTAGTGGAGAAACACTACTATAACACTGTTTGGCCTTTTTTTTTCGAAAACAGTTAATGTGTTATATACAATAAAACAGTTAATGTGTTATATACAATAAAACAGTTAATGTGTTATATACAATAAAACAGTTAATGTGTTATATACAATAAAACAGTTAATGTGTTATATACAATAAAACAGTTAATGTGTTATATACAATAAAACAGTTAATGTGTTATATACAATAAAACAGTTAATGGGTTATATACAATAAAACAGTTAATGGGTTATATACAGTATTTCCCACAAAAGGTAATTCTGTCATGTTGACATAACTTCCCAATAAAGTAATTCACTCTCACACACATTCTCTGACATCTATTAAACTAACATGCTACACCATAGACTGTATATAAAGATGGACGACATGACAGCTCCCCAAAAGTGAAGCCAAAACATCTGGATCGCCCCCTGGTAGCTGGCTGCAGTATAGGTCATAAATCCCGCCTCCTCCATGTTAGCGGAAAGGACATGGGCCAAAATAAAAATATGAAGTACACATCAAATACATTTTTCTGTCATTTTAAGGTAGTTCTTATCACGCTGGTGTATCTTCAAGTGTTCATTTTTCCGATAAGTTTGGTTTTAATCCATTTTATTTTAGTTATTTGATGCTATAAAGAGGGGGTGAGACGTCATGATTGACAGCTGTGAGTCTCTCTAGCTGACAAGCTACGGCCATGCTCGGCTCGCAATTGGTTTGGGCGGGTGACGGCGATACCGCGGCTCCACCGCCAGATCACTACTGCACAGAATCTGGCTCCAAATGACGTCAAAATCTCAAGATCGCAGCTCCCGTATCCGGGATATTTTGGGGTAGTGGCTAGAACGGAGCCTGCAAACTGGGGAAACTCTCATGAGATTGTTAAGGTTAGACATTGACCTTGAATAGTTAAGGTTAGGATTGTCGTCGGGTAGCGAGTCTCGCAAGAGTTTTTGCAATTTTTTGCAGGTCTCAGATCAGATTTCGCAGTTGGAGGGCCTCCCTTCTAGACACAACCATATGTTGGCTTCACTTTTTCTACACTGGGAGGAAGTGGAGACGTGTCGTCCATCTATGTGCTACACCAACATATTGAAACAGTTCTGGTTTGCTCAGGATGTCCAAACAATGAAAGACTATCTTATTTGCTTATCTTGATGCAGATGGAATAACTTAGGTGGTGGTCCTATAACCATATGGTCCTGACCATGGCCTGTCTGGATGAAATATAGGTGGTCCTCAAATGTAAACTGGACTCTCTGCTATCACACAAACAGACCCACACTATCTGACACATGTTGTCTGCTTTATCTAGCGGCTTTAGAGAAAGCCAGACAAGTCAGAAAGCAATCAACTTTCTTTTTAATTTTCATATGATCATTTTTTGTAGTGTATTTTCACTTTTTTTCCACTTAATGCATCCCAGTGCAGAGGTTTATAGCCTATAGCTAAACAGAAAAACTGTTTTACAGATGTTATCTTGTGCTCTAGAGAATAAGCTTCCTTTCTAGGATTGTTCTGCCCTCTTTAATGATGCTATGCCCATGATGTCATCATATGATTTTGACCGATTTTGTCAAATCAGTAATGCCATGTTTCATTGTTCCAGGCTGAGGAATGTATATAAAACCTTTAGTTAACCTTAAGTGTCTCATTCAGTGCGACATCCTAATTTTTTTTTCTTTTCTTTTTAAGCTGATTCATGACAGGAAATGTTTTGCCTTGCAGAACCCGCCCCCCCAATTAGATTAGAGAAGATGGAGGAAACAACAAACAAAATCAGCCTCGCGCTAGAGATTCAAGAGGAAGGTTTAAGAGCAAAGCCTGGTAGGTGTTGTGGTGGCACATCTGCCCTTGTAATTGATCCCAGATGATGTGGTGCGTATACATGAGATTAATGTCATGCTGGAAAAAAAGACTACTTCTTAGTCTTTAGACGTGTAATTAAGCATTTGGTGTTATGTGTGTTTGCCAAGCACTGTGATTGAAATATCAATGTGGACGTTAACCTTGAAAGACAGGATGTTACATTCAGGAAAGCAGATTGGGAAAAAAAGAGGGGAAGTGGTGTAACAGCTGTAGATAATGTGGAGTAGTGGGCCTGAAACTTGAGCCCCATACTCGTTCTGTACTGTGGATGTTGATGGCAGCTGTTGTCTTTTAGAGTTGCCACAGGACTGCCGCAGTCTGCCCTGCCAGAACGGGGGTACGTGTGTGAACGAGACCGACTCCTTCGTCTGCGACTGCGCAGCCGAGTTCAAGGGCAGACAGTGTGAACTGTGTAAGTTTACGTGCTTCCTCTCCACACATACACATGGGGCGGGTCCAGTGAAAGTAAGCCGCTTTTTGGCAAATGGGCAGGATAGTCACTCATTGTGTTGATGTTTTAGGACATCGAACAAAGATTTGAAACACGTGGTTTCTGTAGGGAAACTGATTATATTCTTAAACATCTGATCTACAAGTTGATCAGTAAGTCAGTAACATCCATCCATTATCTGTATCTGCTTATCCTTGCTTATACACGGATGATGTGGAACATTTGTACTTAAGGTGAATAAAAGAATAATAATAAGATTAATTCTAGTTGAATAAAGGAATAACTCGATGAGCCCCAGTTGTTCATACTTGAAAATATAAATTTATTACGAGTCAAATATGGCCAAGATAAAGATCTTGGTACAGCATGCATAGACACAGTCATACCAAACACTACAGTGTGTAGGATTTGGCGGTGTCTAGTGGTGTGGTTGCAGATTGCAACCATCTGAGTACCCCTCCACTCACTCCTCCCTTTCCATGACTGTGCTAATGTGAGCCGCCGAGTGCAAAACCAAGGCAACGCCGTTGGCCTCACTCAGAGGCCGTCCTTACCATAATAACGCTACTTTAGCATTGGAAGTCAAACGGCGGCTGGCGGTATCACAGTTTTGCACCCTCCTGGCTCACGTTACCGCAGTTTCACAAGCGTGTCGGAGAACTACGGAGGCCTTCAGGTAACCAAACAAACCAAGAGAGAGCCAGTGTTCTCTCTCTCTCTTGCTTCACCACTCACTTCCCACGTACACACACACACACACTGGCTCTGCAATCTGCAACCTCACCGCTAGATACCATTAAACACTGAACCTTTAACAAGCTTAAGAGTCTACAGCTATGCTAGCAGTTTTGTCAGGCTATAATGCATATAGCAAATAGCATGCTAATATGCTCACAATGGCAATGCTAACATGCTGATGTATGCAAGTATAACGTTTACCATGTTCACATCATAGGTTAGCATGTTAGCATGTGTGGTGTTGTTATGTTCTCCCTGTGTTTGTGAGGCTTTTTCCTCA
Source organism: Sebastes umbrosus (assembly GCF_015220745.1). Taxonomy (NCBI): domain Eukaryota; kingdom Metazoa; phylum Chordata; class Actinopteri; order Perciformes; family Sebastidae; genus Sebastes; species Sebastes umbrosus. The sequence continues at coordinate 32,147,980 of NC_051273.1, forward strand.
GACAGTCCCAAAAGTGGTGGAAGATGTCCTCTCACCAGCTGTCTATATGTCACGAGTGCAGGATTTACAGTCGTTCCCCAGGGTTCTGTTTTCTCTCAATGTAACTGTAGCATCTCAAGGTGTGAACTCACAGTATAATCTGGGTTAGATTTGCAAGTCATCACGTAAACTGACATAGAGCTCAGAGCTATGTATAGATAGACCTCTGGTTTCTTAAATGCAGGAAACACGCTCTGCTGACAGGCGACCCCTCTGACATTTATAAATGGCTTGGTTAACTTTGAGGCCGAGGGGCATGGATGTCCAACATGAATACAGTGTTATGGAAGGCACAAAGCACCAGATTATCTGCACCACTTTCCTTTCTTTTTTTTCAGGGAGACAGTGTTGCATTTATAACTTATTCAGATGTTCTACGAGGCAGCAGTATATTATCTGTGAACAATCTCCTTCTTTGTTCTGATTTGACTGTTTCTGTGTTATGTACTCTGTCTTTACTGTGTCTCATAAATTAATCTCCCAAGGGCTCATTTCATTAAGGCTCAAAAGAACATAAAATGAGTCAGCGCCTGTGACAGGTTTCTTCCGATTAACAACCAAAATTAATAACGCACAATATTCAGGCTTCTTCATACGAGAAGCCTGATTCCTCTAAAATAAATCAAATCCACAAATCTTTAGATGTCTGGAATCTCCCCATGTAAACCCTCATTAATTTTTAAGATATACTGTCCAGTTATGACTGAAGCCGCCAGCTTGTTTTAGATGTATCTGTGACAGACTATAAAGCTGCCAGCTGCCTGGAGGAAAAGTCTTTTGAACACTCTGCTACTACAGTACTACTTTATATGGATGACAGCCAGTAGGAATGCATTAGCTACACTGTCCAATGCCTTACTGAAGTTAATGATCATGGAAACATATTTACATTTATCAAAGTAGTTGATCATGTGCTACCATTACAAATTCATAGATACAGTTCTAACTTAGGAGCATGGATAAAATGGAATTTCTTGCTCAACGGGAATGTCTTTATAGAGATAACTATTCAGGTCATTGGTGTCTCCTCCTTTATGAAAAGCAATAAGCTGCTTGAATCGTGTTTTCCCCTATTCAAAAGCCAACATGACAGTCACAACCTCCTGTATAAACAACCTCACCAGGAGGGTTTTTATAGACATCACAGTGTTTGTGAAAAAAAAAATGTTATGAGTATCAGAAGAAAATGTGTGTGATTGCCAGAGTGGACTCGAGTCACATGACTTGGACTTGAGTGTGACTAGAGTCACAAATTTGATGACTTTAGACTCGACTTGACAAAATCAAAAAAAGACTTTCAACTCAACTTGGACTTTAACACCATTGACTTGTGACTTAACTTGGACTTGCACCTTTTGACTTGAAAATACTTGCGTATAATTAAAAAAGTGTGTCACGAATCAAATAATTTCCCTTCATTTCCTGAATCAAGTCAAACTTTATTTAAAAAGCACATTTAAAAACAACCGCAGTTGACCAAAGTGCTGAACATGTACGAAATGAAGATGAATACAAAGCAAGCAACAATAAGAACAGGGTAAAAACAATAACCATAATGTGCACAGAATAGCAGTTAAAGAATTGCAGCGCAACAGAAGATAAACTTAATCAAACGCCAGTGAGAAGAGGTGAGTCTTCAGCAGCGACTTAAATGATTCTATGGTGTGAGCAGTTTTTATATGAAGAGGTAAACTTGTTCAGGACTCAAAATTCAAAGTTTAGGACTTGGGACTTGATTGCAAAAACTTGAGACTTACTTGTGACTTTCAAAACAATGACTCGGGCCCATCATATTGGCCTTAATGCCATTCTAATAAGCTTACATGTATATACAGTTGATCAGTCTGTAATGATGAGCATTTTGAAATGTCAGTGGACTTTTTACAGTATACATTGGCTGAGATATAAATGGATGTGTGGATTGTTTTTAAAGAGGACCTGTTATGCTTTAGTGCTTTCCTTTAGTGCATTATATAGTTTCTTTTGTGCATGTAAAAGGTGTTCAAAGTTACAAAGCCCAAAATCTACACCAAAGGGAATTACTCTTCCTCACAGAAACACTGCTCCTGAAATGCCTCGTTTGAAGTCCCGCCTTTTCTTCCGTAACGTGGTGATGTCACCAAGTAATACACTTTGCCTAGCAGCTACTTTTGCACGCCTTCAAGAAAAGATAGTTCAAGTGGAGCTGGAGCGGAGTCCGAAGAGTTTGGTTCGGTTGACCAATCATAACAGTAGGCCAGCTGACCAATCAGAGCAGACTGGGCTTTTCAGGAGAGCGGGGCAGGAGCTCAAACAGAGCTTTTCAGACAGAGGGAGAAAAGAGGTGCTGCAGCACAGCCAGAATGAGAAAAATAAAGCATTTTTTGAACATTAAAGCATGTAAACATGTTTAAGTAGAAACCCCAAATACAAGTATGCACCTGAAAATAAGCATAATACGTCCCCTTTAAAACTTAATAAGTCAAAAAGTGTAACTGCGATGAATAAAGTCATAGCAGACAAAGGATTATGGACAATTGGACATACAATCGCTTAAAGTGTCTTTAAAAAATCTGATTTTCCACACTAACTAGGGCATACATGCATATAGCATCCAACCCTAATCCCCCCTCTCAAACAAAGCGGAAAAACACAGTAAAATAATATCAGTTTGATTTCAGTAATAATTCAGTGTTGATGAAGCTGTGTATGAGGAGACACTGGACATACCCCTCACCCCTCTTGAGTCCCTTTCTTCACCTAAACATCCAGCGTCAGATTGTTTAAACATTCCTTTCCTAAAACCATCCATCAGCCCGAGAGAAGGGCCCGGCTCCATCCCACATGACTCCTAAACCATCCAGCAGACTTTTCCATGCTGACGATACGTTCAAACATTCATCCCTCATGCTGTGTGTCCTGTTGTTCGCAGTGTGCCAGCGAGTGCCGCACCCCTGTACCCGCCTCTACTCTGAAACCAAGAGTGTGCCCGTCTGGGAGGATGGAGTGTGCCACTATCTGTAAGTCATTATCAGGCACGGATCTCCTGTTCTGGCTTGCATGCTTACACCCATCATGACGTACCGTAGGTGATGTTTAAACGCTGAAGAAAAGCAGAGATTATTTGTAACTAATGGATGCATGTTTTATATCTGCAGGTACAAAAGGACGTATAAAGTACAGCAGGATGTTTGCTATCGAGAGGTTTGTGAGCCGGCGCCTCCAAAGAAAAGTCAGAGTGAGTTCAAAAAGCTGTCTGAACAGTGTTGAAGTTGTTTATAGCAAATAAATCAATGCAATTCTTTTCACACACTGATATTAACTTTCTTAACAGGCAGAAGAACAAACAGACAACAATAAAGGTGTGTTTTCTTTAACACAATCAACATCATTATATTTGGCAGCCCAGTCGCACAACAGTTCCTGAAATAGTCACGAAATTTAATGCATTGATTTGTGGTTCATAGACATGAATTTCACATTTTTTTCATGATGGTCAGCACGAAATCAGTTCATATGTAATCCACGTAATTATGAACTGGAAAGTATAGTGAACGCCGCGTAGGGAGGAAGTCGGGGTGGATGGGTGGGTCAAAAAACACAGGACTTTCACCCAGGAGACCCGGTGTTTGTGTCCCGTGTGAAACCGCAAGTCAAAGTTGATTTATTTGTCACGTAACTTCTGTACTTAAGTTACAGCACTTCTGGAGTTATTTTAACCTAAACCATGATTTTTTCCTTAAGCTAACTAAGTAGTTTTTTTCACGTAACTTCTGTAATTAAGATACTGCACTTCCAGAGTTACTTTAACCCAAACCGCAATCTTTTCCTAAAGCTAACTAAATAGTTTCGTTGCCTAAGCCTAACCAAGTCGATCTTTTCCTAAACCTAAGTAGTTTTTGTTGCCTAAGCCTAACCAAGTCGATCTTTTCCTAAACCTAAGTAGTTTTTGTTGCCTAAGCCTAACCAAGTCGATCTTTTCCTAAACCTAACTAAGTAGTTTTGTTGCCTAAGCCTAACCAAGTTGATCTTTTCCTAAACCTAACTAAGTAGTTTTATTTTTAAAAGACTGGAGCGTAAATTGTCACATGTTGCTGGGCATTCGTAGGAAAACGCAAAAAAAATACATTGTTGGAAGTCGTTCTGAGCATCACGAGAAAAAAAAAGGGTAATTTGTGTCTATGTACACGTTTCAAATAGATTCAATTTCGTGACTATTTCATGAACTGCCGTGAGACTGTGTTTTGTATTTTTCGTGGTGAAATGTTTCCTCCGGTTACATATACACATTGCTACTGTAGGAGATTTTCAACAATTATCCTAAAAGTGATTATTTTCTTCTATTTCCAGAGCACTTGGATACTGATGAAAGGACTGTCATCACTGTCATGTGAAAAACCTTACTTCAATTTTGGTGTTTATAATCTACTTGAAGTAACTGATTATGGTCTATTTTTTTGTGCCGAGAAACCCCGTCAGAACCCACTGTAACGTTTTTAGAAACAAATCATCATTCATCTGAAAATGAGGTTGTGTTTGTTCATTCCTGAGAGCTGTTTGTAGCTCTTATGCTTCGTAAGAGGACTTCTAATGAAAAATGGCCCAAATCATTTATCATTTGTGATGTTTGATGAGTGATTTTTCGTACAAACACATACATACGTATGCAAATATCGATGGTAAGCAGTCCGCTGTACTGCACCGGAGACCTTATATACCTCATTTCCATGTCCATGCTGACACATTAGGGGAGGTTTTTATTATTTGTGATTCAGCTGCAGGTTTTGTCCCTCAGGGAAATAACTGTAGAGTGTTCCGAGTCCCAATCTTTCCCTGACGACACCCGCCCACCCGATCTCCTTATAAAGACGATGGGAAATGTATGTTTTCTCCACACTCCATAAAGTCATCTCTTCCTCTGACAATGATGCACAGTATTCTCTGTGTATAATTATTTTTCTCTGTGTCTTAGCGGGCATCACTGCTTGCTATTCTGTAAATAGTGTTTATAGGCCATTTTGTAGGTGAATATTTTAATAATAAAAATGTTAAAATATGATGTGCTTCTGGTGTCTTTTTGTGGGTTAATATTTGTGTCATGAAAGTAGACATGGTCTTACTGTATTCTTTTTTCATTTTATTTTTTGCTTTTTGATATAACAACAAGTAGACATGACAATCACAAATATGACACACAAATAATACAGCAAAACAAACAACAACAGTATCATCTCTGGCAGTTAAAAAAATTGTTAGGTGGAGTAATTAATTAAAACAATAATACTGATATGGAAAAAGTGTAGCAGGGGAAACTAATAATAGCAATAATAATGCAAGTAATTAAAAACAACACTTAAAAGAGGGAGAAATTAAATTAATTAAACGAGGAGAAAAAATTATATAACTAATTAATAAATAAAGTACAATAAATTAAAAATTAAAAATTCTAAAATAATAAAAATAAAAATATAATGTTGATTATCGGGTTTAAAAATTAAGAGGTCAATGGCACAATGGGAGTGATCCCAGCAGCACTGAGAGAGAAGTGGGAAATAAATGGTTTCCAGACCAGCAAAATTGTATCTTGCTTGGCATCCCTCAAATACTCTATCTTTTCAAGATGAATGCAGCTCATTAAGTCACGTACCCAGTTAATATGAGTAGGTGGATGATTGGATTTCCAATTGAAGAGAATCAGCCATCTAGCCATTGAAGCAGAGAAGACAAGGGCCCTCGTATGAGGACTTGAGAGTTTTGTGTTTTGTGAGGAAAGACCAAAAAGTGCAACGAGTGGGCACAGGTTGATTACTGAGCCCAACGCTATTAACAGAGAGATAAAGATAGATTTACAGAAATCAAGCAGTCCCGGACAAAGCCAGAACATGTGTAGCAGTGAGGCTGGTGCCTGCCTACATCTATCTCTAGGGTTCACACCTGGCTTAAACTTTGCTTGTCTGACTTTTGTCCAATATATGATACAGTATCCTTTTTTGCTGAGTTTGTCATTTTACATATATGCACAGGAACCTGCTAAATATTACCTTTCAAGCTAATAATCTCTTTAGGATAGCCGACAGTATTACCACCACACAGACACGGTCAACAATTTCATCTAAATAGCCCTGGGTCATTGGTATGGATGATGTAATAATATTATAAAGAGTATGGTCTACACCCTGCTCTATATAAAAAGTGACCTGAGATAACTTGTGTTATGATTTGGCGCTAGCCCATATAGATAACATTTTAATTGATATATTACCGGTATATTTGATCAAAGTCCAAAGCTAGTTTTGATGCATGACTACAGGAACACTGTCTGTCATACTTCAAATTTAAACTACTTAAAGATTGATAAAAAATGTGTGTCAAGATGCTTAAATAACGGAAAGGAAAAGAAATGTATCAACAATATGTATTGACACAAAGTATATAAAAAATAAAATTTACACTAATAGTTACCACTGTATGTCCGTGCCTACTGTTATGTCATATTGTTGGATAACTGTGGTATTCAGTGGTAAACACATACTGGCAAAAAATGAACCCTATCGCTAACCTTATCCAAATGAGGCAGATAACTTGAGGCATGGCTAATGGAAGAAAAACACAGTTGACAGGTCTTCATCTTCTTTACCACTACAGTCTCTCTGCTGAACAACTCACCCAAGTAACAGTGACAAATCCTCATAAGCATCACCAGACTCTCTGAAATGACACTTCTGCTTCCCATCAGGACTCTAAATACAGACAGGTGGTAAATTAATAAAGGGAAAACCTACATCAGAAACAACAAATGCAGATGCTGCTATACAAAGCAGGAGGGGGATCACTGAATGATTTGATGAGTAAAATGATATGCTATGGTCTTCACATTCACCAGATCTCCACCCAGTTAAACATCGGGTGGCTGTAGCTCAGTGAGGTTGAAAAGGTTGTCCCACTGAACCCCAAGTTGCTCCCCATGGCGCTTTACAGCAGCCCACTGCTGAGATTTTGGAGCACGCCCCACAACCATCATCAAAAGACAAAACTAGGGAAAATCTTTTGGAAGAATGGTGTTTATCCCTCTAGTAGAGTTCCAGGGAGCACTAATGCTGTTTTGGAGTCTCGTGGTTATCTTAAACCTTACTGACACTTGTGTATTCTATATAATGTGTTTATTGTGCCAAAGCTTATAGTTACTACAATAGGCCTGTATCTATTTATTTATATTAAAGGATCCCCATTAACTGATGCAAATGGCACCAGCTAGTCTTCCTGGGGTCCGCAATCCAGTACATCATATTTATCATATACATACTTTATACAACATCACATTTGTATTTTACGCTATGTTCAACTCATATTCACCTCTAACAGCGTTATATTAAGAAAGCGGTCATTCAAATTTCTTTAACATACATTAATTTTACATTCCTTTACATCATCTATGATGAAGTAGCCTTTGAGGTATGTAAAGAGGACAGCTATTCAAATGATCTTTTTTAAGGCATTAGATTTTGGGCAAGGTAACATGATTTGGCCATCACCTGCTGTTCTAGTGAAATGGCTGTGAAAGTCACTATATTTGGTAATTTGACTATATAAAACTCGGGTTTAGTGGAATAAATGCTATTGCTAAAGAATGTGACTGTGCTTAAGGCAAGCCTTTTCTCTGCTGATAACCATTAAGAGTTTACGCTGCATGCTGTCTGTGTCTGTTCTTATATGACGCACAGTGCAGCCGTAACTACTGAAAAGCCAATATTTTGGTGTGGTCTACATTACAATTTAATGTTGTGTAGTGTGTGGTGTATTCTATAGGCTTTAAAGTGGCAGTAGGCAGTATATTTTTGGTATCATTGGGCAAAAATTCCAAAACAACCTTTCAGTATATTGTAATTCAAGTATTCTGAGAGAGAACTAGACTTCTGCACCTCCTCATGGCTCTGCTTTCAGGCTTTAGAAAATGTAGCCCGTGACGGGAGACTTTGACCAATCACAGGTCATTTCAGAGAGAGAGCGTTCCTATTGGCTGTGCTCCGGTCATGTGACTGGAACTTGGTGTTCCTTCACCAGATTTCACAATGGCGGCAGCGTCATAAACTTTCTCATTTTACAGCTAAACCGTGCACTACAAGATGATTCTGAAAACATTTGAGGAGAGAAATAGGCGTTAACGTAACAGAATATTGATTCATATTTGATCAGCGCTGCCTACTTTGACTGTTTGGTTGGAGTTCAGATTGATTGACAGCAGACCTCAGATCAGCTCTTACTGCTTGTTTTCCTATGGTCTGTGAAATCTTGCAGATGCCGTTAGGAGCACTGGAGGACACCGGAGGACACAGAGGGACATGATTTTTTTCAGGTTACCTGTTTCATCTACTACTGTCACGATATAGCAACCGTTTTATGAAAATAACTTTTTTTAATAATATTTGCTCCAATCTCGCCTACTTCAGCTTTAATAAAATAAAAAATAATGCTTTTTAATGGTTTTATTTTATTTCCATTCTTTCTCTGGCTATAGATGGAACAGCAACATGTGGGTGAAAGAAAAGTTTTGACTTGTGAAAAAGGCGCTTTTACAACCAAGATAGAAGGGCAGGGCAGTTGTCCAGTACGTCCCATTGTTCACATCTCTGAGGCCCCTGATTGAAGACCTCTGACCTGAATCCTGAAACCAACACAAACTAAAAGCATACAGAATGCACTTCATTTAATTGTATTTTATTAATTTAAAAGCTGTTGTCTCACTACTAGTTTTGATGGCCTCAGTGCAAATATGCCCCTCTACCCCTAAAAAGCATGCTTCTCATTATATAGCAGTATTTGCATGTTGGCATGTTTAGTTATAGATAATCATCCCACTTGTTCTCCAGACCTGCGGTTGTTGTGCTGCCTTCAGTGAACCTCGGAAGTTGTATGTGCCTTTCCGACCCAGGAGTGCTTATGGACAACAAGTGTATTGGAAATATTTCATAGCTCATTAGAAACTGGCCCAAATGGAATCATATTTAATGTATTAAATGCACAGACTTTTTTAAGATTGAATAGGCACTATTCTGATGACTGATGTATATTCATGACAACTAAGTTAACGGTAACAACAAATGTAATATAATTACACAACAACAACAACAACAACAATTATAGGTACAGAATTCCCAGTCTGTTTGGCTTCAGTGCTTCTTAAAGGTCCCATATTATAAAAAAGTGAGATTTTCATGTTTTTTAATTAAAAAGCAGGCTTAAGTCCTATATAAATACTGTGAAAGTATCGAAACGCTGAATCCACAGGGAAATACACACAGCCCGTATTCAGACACTCTGCATTTGAAAGAAGCTGTCAGGATTTCTGCCCATTTGTGATGTCACGAATATACAATATTTAGACCCTTGACACAATTTTAAACGTAAACAATCTAAATATGTCCCAGTTTAGTTCCTGTTGCAGTGTATGTGAATGTCATCAGCTGACAGGAAGTACACATGGACCCAAGCTGTTGCCTAGCAACGCAATTCTGTTGCAATTCCGTTGAAATGCGCTAAAACGGAGCGTTTCAGACAGAGCATGAATACAGGTATATTAAAGGTTGACAGTATGAGGAAAATAACAGTTTTTTTAACATTAAAGCACGTAAACATGTTCTAGTAGAAACACAAACTACAAGTATGAACCTGAAAATGAGCACGAAATGGGACCTTTAATGTGATATAATTGAACTCCTTTTTTGGTTCTCTATTTACTGTGAGTTTGTGGACATATGTCCGGCAGCCCGTGAAGGCATCACTCCCGTCCTGTAGTGGTTGCCCCGCTGCCCCCCCTCCTCCCTGCTGCTCCGGGTGAAAGCTGAGATAGTGAGGGGGAGAAAGACACGGAGGAGAACCATGGAGGGAGAGAGCTGGATGTAGGAGCTAGTCGGCTACTTTAGGGCACCTTTTTCCTTCTTTAGTTTCAGCCCGGGCAAATCAGAGCGCCTCAATGCGGCGGTGTCCGGTGAGTGTTTGATGTGCTGGTCGTAAACCGTCAACAGTCAAACACTAACCGTCGGACGGTGAGTTAGTTAGCCCGCTCCGGCTAACTTAGCCCGGCTCAGCTAGCAGGAGAGGACAAACAACGGGCTGGTGGAGCAGAGGAGTTAAAGCTACAAGTGGAGTAAAGTAACTAGTAATGTTGCCTCCCGGGATTAACTTCAGATACGGATGAGAAACAAGAAGTTGTCGACTGTGGAACACGACGGACTACCGCGGCTATGTGGGGCTTGATTCCCGGCTTGGTTCCCGGGTTGGTTCGGGGCTCTGGCAGCCCGCCTGAGTCCCGAGGTTGGCCACACTCGGTGCTGTGGAGGTGGAGGCTCGGGGGCTTCTTCTTCCTCCTGCTGCTGCTGGAGGGGGCCTCCTGCCTGGCCAACCCGAGCAGCACATCTAGCGTCAACAACAACTACAACAACAACAACTACATCCACCCGAGTGTCAACATATACATGAGTGTTGAGGAGGTGAAGAAGCTTCTGGGTAAGAAAAGAAACAAGGCCTTCATGTAAAGACAGCTGTCTGCAAACTTTTATCAGTGTTTCATCTGTGAGTGTGTGTTGTGATGAGGTAGTGCCAGTGTGACTCACATTTGCATTTTTCCTTCTAAAACACTACTGAACTGTAGTGAAACTTTACAATTTGCTCTTATTGTGTTTAAATAGCAGCAAAGTGTTATATACAACATGAGTCAATTGTAATTTTGGGTGTAAATGCCCAATATAATATATTTTCCATTTAATGGATTATATATATATATATACATATATGTATATATATATATATATATATACATATATATATATATATATATATATATATATATATATATATGTTTATATATATATATATATATGTATGTGTATATATATATATATATATATATATATATGTATATATATATATGTATATTTATATATATATATGTATATATATATGTATATTTTTATATATATATATATATATATACGTGTATTTATATATATGTGTATTTTTATATATATATATGTATATTTATATATATACGTATATTTATATTTATATATATATACGTATATTTATATATATATATATATATATATATATATATATATATATATATATATATATATATATATATATAAAATGGAAAAGTCACCCATACTGTTGTAGATTGCAGATTATCTTGGACACTCTAAATATCATAGAATAATAATAATGATAAAACAGAATAAAATAACATTACTTCTTATTTAAATGCCTCATGCTGTGGGTACTGTATATTAACATGTGCCATGAAATGTACAAATTATGCCATCACAACAATAGTAGACAGCTGGGCGGTAATTGCTTTTTATGAGCTGTGCTGTAGATTTTAGCATTACTATAAAGATCAACTTGCAATACTTGATACAAAAACTGTACATATCATTATGTGTGGATCTTAAATCAGTGCAACTGTTAAGCACAATGTTGGCTCAGTCAACAGTAGATATCATTTAATATTACCTCACACAAGAAAGCCAAAAGTTCCATCATTAAGAAAACAGACTTGAAGCTTGAAGCAGCTTCACAGCTGTTGTGTGTTTCAACGCTGGGCTGCATCAGTAAAGGTATGCTGATGTGTCACCACCAGGAATTGTGGAAAGGAGGAAGTGACTAGGCCATACATTTAAAACCACAGCCAGAATGGGATATTTGTGGTTTAGTGTCAGTATTAGGTTGTATGAAGTGAGCTGCAGGGAGGTAAGTTTGGTCCATTGTGTTGATAGTACCTTTGGAGTCCATTACGCAGATACTGAAGATGCACAAAGTTGTGTTTTACGTATGATATGGGCCAGGGGCACTGTGCTATATGGAACTGACTTGTCTATTTTGAGGCATTAGTATTTGAGCTATAATCAGTACTTGAAGTGGAAAAAAGAACTACCAGTACTCTTATTCACTTGTTGGTGTGTGTATCCGCCGGTTTCAGCAATCTTTTGCAACTTATTCTGATTTATTTATTATTTCTTTAAGCATGTTATGCTGTGTCAGTCATAATCAGCTGTGGTTTTATTGCTATTATTATACTTTTGTTATGCATCTTCTATAGTAGGCCTATAATACTCCAATAATATTCCAACTGGAACATTATAGGGTTAAAGTGGTGTGTTTGTATACATTGTTAATACTTAAAGTGCTTTCCTTTGTTATTTATAGTATCGCTCTATAATATAGACCTATTGTAGGATGTCTATAGGCTGGAATCAACAGCAGCCAGACAGGCAGGTACAGGTATGAATGCAGAGCTGAGGTGTGTGAGCTATTCATTCAGGTTTTAGGAGCAGCGTCCCAGTCAGGATGTTCCTACATATTATACAGACACACATTTGGAATTTCTACAGTGAATAAAAGATACTAGAAGATATTGGGTTTGGGGGTCCTACATCAAGGAAATTAGGTTTTTGACTAAAAACTATGCAATTTATCATCATTTTGGACCATTATTATTATTAATTTAATTTTTATTATTATTATTTATCACAGCCTGTCTGAACACTCAATTCTTCTTGAAATGTTTGCCCTGTAAAATCATATTCTATAAATTTAAAAGAGCAGATTCAGAAAACTTTAAGATAATGTTTCATTAATTATATATGTTCAGAAATAAAAACATTATGACGAACAGTTCACTAATTATTTTACAAAAAGGACGTGAACATTGTTTTGATAAATTATAGCACCTCGTTCTCACCCTCCCTCCCCTCATGCCGTGCGTCCAGATTCTCCCCACATAGTTTTTATGTTCATACGGCTTATGAGGCACGGCGCAAATACGCTGGTGCTGCGCCGTTATGAATCTCTCAGAGAACCTGATTGAGGGCAGAAAAGCGTACCGGCAGCTTGTGAAAAGCACCGGTACTCAAGAAAAAGTCAAGGCACGCTAAGTAGTAAAGTGTAGAAGTTTCAATACTGCGTACCGGTGAGTACCGGCCCACTTTGAGCACTGGCTATACTGTATACGAAGAAAAAAACTTGCTATACTTGCAAAATAAACAGAAATGCGCTGTCTTTACTTCACAATTTGGCTGTTGAAGCCTAAATGTAGGTGTCCTTGTTATGTTGGCTATAATGGTGTCTGTGAATGTTAAAAATGGGCTGATCTCCTTTATCCCGGTTCCCATGGTGGAGCCAGTTTTATGGATTGGTCCTAAATTGTTAATTTAGGGTTTACCGAAGATGTGTCGAGGGTGCTGTTTGGAACTAGTCATTTACCATGCGAGTGCCACTTTACAGTCCAATGAACGGCTATAGAAGTGCTAGTGCGTAATGTCTGTGTGGGGGGAGGAAGCTGATGCTGCAGCTCCTCAAACTGAGTAATGTGCTGTGGTAGATAACTGTATCATCATCTTGTTATGGTATCAGCATTTTGGCATCAGTTGTGATTCAGTAGGACTCGGCTACATGTGTTTCTGTTGTCGATATATCCAGGATAAAGTGTGTCCAGGTTTCGAACAGGAAGTTGTGTTGGCCAACCTCGCCATGCTGTTTATGCAGAGTGATTCAGTGCTGCCAGCGTGGTACTATGTTTAGACTCATAAACTCAATCATGAGCATCATACTGATGCAAATTCATGGCAGATTATCCAGATCGTGTGACGCTTTCAAATATGTAGACAGGTAAAGAGGATGATTTTGGTCTCTGGCACTTTGACAAGAGCATTAAACTATCACTCACTATTCTGTGTAAAAAAAAAAAAAAAAAAAAGCCCATTCCAGCTGCTTTCCTCCTCTCTATAATCTGACTGGTGTTAGACCGTAGGCTGACTCCATCCTTTTCGGTTGCATCTGTCTGCTGCCAGACGAGGGCCTCTCTTGTGGTCTGCGTGAAACCTTGTCTGGTTGTGTGGAGAAATCTCTTAATGTTTGACAACTACGTGTGCGGAGCTAAAAGTATGTGTGGACAGAAACTTCCATGATGCAGTGGCAACAACTGTAGGAAAAAACATGTTGGAGGGAGGTGAAACTGGCATCAGCTTCACGTCGTCGATATGCTGCTGGGGAGTCTCGCTGCAGATTCATGGAGAGATCTAAAGTTTGCTTTTGTCTTTAAACCAGCTGGTCCTGTAGTAAAACCTCCGACTCATCAGTCAACTTAATAGATATAATGAATTATAACACATGTCTATTGTGAATTCATATTTTTTCCTGAATGAAAACAACTGATAATGTCCACAGATAAGACAATGTGACACATGGCATGTTGTAAAAAACGTGTCACAACATCACTTGGCAAAGCCTTTGAAAGAATTGTTGTCTGCCCTCAACAGGTTTTCCTGAGTTCAGAGACGGTCTCCAAATTAGGAAGCTTTCAAAAGTGTACCGCCACTCAGATTTGTCTCAGTGCTCAGATGCCATGGCTGGGAAATTAATCAAATTTCAATTACAATAACAATTTTGGCTTAAAGCCAGGGTTGACGATGTTCTCCAGTTTACACTATTTGTTATATTGATTGAAATGGTGTTTACACCCCGACAGCGACCCATTACTTATGAGGTCTGAAAAAGGACCGGAAAAGAGCCGTCATCTGTAGCTGCTGTAATCCTGTAAAAACGTCTACCAATCACTGCCTCGTGGTCCGCTTGGAAAGAACCAATCAGATGCCTCCCTGCCTCCTTGCTTGTACTCTCCCCTTGGTGTGCACCAGCCTGAACTCAAAGCGCGTCACCACCGCAAGAAAACTCAGCCCTGCAGTTGCACTGTCGCGGTTACTTGTCAAGAGGTAGCGGTTCATAAAACGGTTGCTATATCGTGACAGTAGTACATGAAACAGGTAACCTGAATAAAATCATGTGCCTCTGTGTCCTCTGTGTCCTCCGGTGCTCCTAACGGCATCTGCAAGATTTCACAGACCGGAGGAAAACAAGCAGTAAGAGCTAATCTGAGGTCTGCTGTCCATCTGCCGTCTATGAGAGCCGGCTGTCAATCACTCGCGAACTCCGACCAAACGGTCAAACTAGGCAGCGCTGATCAAATATGAATCAATATTATGTAACGTTAATGCCTATTTCTATCCTCAAATGTTTTCAGAATCATCTTGTAGTGCACGGTTTAGCTGTAAAATGAGAAAGTTTGTGACGCCATTGCGAAATCTGTTGAAGGAACGCCAAGTTCCAGTCACATGACCAGAGCACAGCCAATAGGAACGCTCTCTCTCTAGTGACCTGAGATTGGTCAAAGTCTACCATCATGGACTAGATGTTCTAAAGCCTGAAAACAGAGCCATGAGGAGGAGCAGAAGTCTAGTTATCTCTCAGAACACTTAAACTACAATATGCTGAAAGGTTATTTTGGAATTTTTACCCAATGATGCCAAAAATATACTGCCTACTGCCACTTTAAGTAGCCTGCATTATTTCTTGCATCATACTTGTTTTGGCTTCATGTTATATAGAAATGTCATTCATTACTATCAATCAATCAATCTATCTATTTATATATTTTGGAGTTAACAAAATATTAGAAATGTTCTTTCTAATGCATGATGTTTCCAAAGCCAATGAGTAATCGTTAAATAATCGTGATCTCAATATTGACTAAAATAAGCCCTTTATGCTCGCATGCTCTGACATACGTGCCTACAACATCTGTAGACAAAAAAAGGAATGAAATACTCTGAGATTGTTCTCTGAACCGCAAAGGGCTTGTGTCTGTTAACAGGAGTTTCTGGAGAATCTTGTATCTAACATAGGAGTATCCGGAGCACCAGATGGATAGTTTGTGATTTATAATATGGAATTTAGACGGGTTAGGACCAAAAGAAAAATGTGCCACGTGCTAGAAGGCTCAATTATGTCAAGTATGAGAGATTGTCATGGCTGGAGAAGCACTGTGCTTATTAATGATAACATTAATAATAACTCTGTTCCACATAAGTATCCCAGTGAGCCAGCATGAACAATAGGACTTTTTCATGGAAGACATTTTGACATGTCACTGTAGGTAAAGCACTGTTGTGAATAATAAAATGAATGATAGCAGGGTCATGGAACTGCCACAACAAGCTGGGATGGAGGAGCATCCCTTAACCACGTTTAACCAGTAGCATCCCCGCTCAGCTCCATTCTAACCAGTGTTCATTTTGGCAGCAATTTTAGTCTTAGTCTTACTGTTTAGAAGAAAATACTTATTAGTTTTAGTCACATTTTAGTCATTTTTATCCTTCATAGTTTTAGTTTTAGTCGACGAAAAGTCATTACATTTTAGTCAAAATGTTTTTCATCATTTTCTTCAGCTATATTTTAGTCATTATTTTGAACATTTCACACCATCTTGTCTAGCCAAGACCAATCATTTTGTTGAAAATAATGAGAAATTTTGGTAAAGTTTTTATTTTTTAAAATACAATTTAGTCTCGTCATTTTTCATCAACGATATTGCATGTTTAAAATATTCACAGTTAGTCTACGGGGGAAAAAACGCGAACACATTTCATCATAGTTTTAAAGTTAACAGTTTTTCGAGTTTCTTGAAATTGTCTCCACATGATTTGTAGCCTATTCATTGCAATTGTTCAGTAATAAAATGGTATTTCTTCCCAATAAAGCATAGAGACATTATTGTGATGGGGCGGGGAAAAAGTGATCTCACCAAGTTCTGCAGTCTTGCCGTGGCCTCTCTGCTTTCTAAGCAGATGGACTCTCCATTCAGGGTTTCGTTTTGATAACTTTAACAAACAACCTGACTCTCGAGGGGTTGGTAGGAGCAGGAAAAAGTCATGCCTGAATAGAAACAGGGTTTTGCATGCGCAGCGTATCTTTCTATGGATGAACTGCAGGCAGCATCCCTGATTGTTTCTGCACATGACTAATGGGAAACGAACTGTCCGTCTCAACTCTCCACATGCATTCCTACCCTCAGCTCCCATATCAGCTGTGTCTCAAGACCCGCATCCTAGGTTTGAATTGAGTTGCAGCTGCCAGCTCAAAATTCAGTTACTTAAGCCAGACTTAACACATAGAAATCCGTTTTTGCTGGACGACAGTTGAAAAATGCTGAAAATCCCCACACAACCTATTGTTTTTATAGAACATGGAAAATTGCAAAACACCATTGTGATCAAAGTTGTCAGAAGCTGGCAAGATCACATCTTTTTAGATGAGAAGCCACCTCATTGATCCAAACTTCAGCATGTACAGTTATAGATTTCTGGAGTGTAATGAAAGTCCATAATGGTTAAAACAGATAGTGAGTGAATCAGATCATAAAGAAATCAAATATAGTCCTGGACAGGAAACAACAGGTATAATTCAGCCAGGAGAGAGTCTGTAAAGCACCAGAAAAATGGCCATCGCAGTTTTTCTAGACCACATGCTCATATATTCAGATGTCTTAGTTTGTCTGACTCCAAAGATATTCAGTTTACAATGATATAAAACAGAGAAAAGCAGCAAATCCTCATATTGGAGAAGCTGTATCCAGGGATTTCTTTGCATTTCTGCTTGAAAAATGCTTAAATAATTATCAAAATAGTTGCTGATTAATTTTCTGTTGATCCGCTAATCATCTAACTTTTTAGGCTCATGCTTACCATGAAGGTTTTATAACTTTTTTATTGTAATGGTTGTTCAGAATGTATTGTGAGCGAGAGAGCTGCTGCATCACACTGCTCACTAAACACCATGGCATGATCCAGACTACATTCATAAGGCCCATGACACCAAGCTATGACATTGGTCTCACAGGCTACAATAGCTGTCTTTCTTTCTCTGTTTCCTGGCATTCTGACCATCCATGTGATCATTTAGAAGATGAGGGATGAAGTAAGAAATAAGATTTCTGTACATTCATTTGCTTTCTCCTATAATAATGGCCTGTTTGAGCCCAGTTTTCCATGGTAGACCAGGCAACACATTACTCCGAGGAATTTATCTTGGTGGAAACTGAGTAAGCACTAAGAGAGTCTGTTTTCTAGTTCTCGCGTGGCACACTCACTGTGTTCTTGCAGCTCACTGTAGCAGCGCTGGGATTTTCCAGTTAATGCAAAACCATAGCTTCACAGTCCCCAACCAAAATTAGTATCGTGTGGACTAAATAAGCAGTTCCTTTTTAAAAAACATTTTTTCCAATACTTTGATTCAGAGCTGCAACTATTAATCTGTTAGTTGTCAACTATTAAATTAATTGTCAACTATTTTGATTATCGATTAATCGGTAATTGAGTATCAAAATTCTGCGATTCCAGCTTCTTAAATGTGAAATATTTTCTGGTTTCTTTACTCCTCTATGACAGTAAACTAAATATCTTTGAGTTGTGGACAAAACAAGATATTTGAGAACGTCACCTGGGGCTTTGGGAAACACTGATCGACATTATCTAACATTTTATAGACCAAACAACTGATCTATGAACTGAGAAAATAATCAACAGATTAATCGACAATGAAATATTAGTTAGTTGCAGCCCTAGTTTGCTTGTGAGAACAGGAAACTTGTTTTGTGCAGCTACAGTTGTTTACAGATTCTAATCAGACAAACTCCACCTGGTATTATATTGCGATTTTCTGGTTGTAGCGGGCTCAGTTTTAAAGCTAGAGTAAAGAAACTGGTATCAAACCTAAGGAATCCATTGGTACAAACCATGCCATACTAGCTTGTTGTGAAGGAGGCTAAATAACGCTCCAAACTTGTGCTAAAGTTTGGCGAGGAAAAACCGGCATGGCTGTTTTCAAAGGGGTCCCTTGACCTCTAGCCTCTAGATATGTGAATGAAAATGGGTTCTATGGGTACCCACGAGTCTCCCCTTTACAGACATGCCCACTTTATGATAATCACATGCAGTTTGTGGCAAGTCATAGTCAAGTCAGCACACTGACACACTGACAGCTGTTGTTGTCTGTCTGGCTGCAGTTTGCCATGTTATGATTTGAGCATATTATGCTGAATGCAGAACCTGTGAGGGTTTCTGGACAATATTTGTCATTGTTTTGTGTTGTTAATTGATTTCCAATAATAAATATATACATACATTTGCGTAAAGCAGCATATTTGACCACTCCCATGTTGATACTTGACAAAACTCCCTTTAAGGTAGATTTTGAACCGATATAAAATGTGTGACTAATTTGCGATTAATCTAATCGCGATTAACTATGGACAATCATGCATTTAATCGCGATTAAATATTTTGATCGATTGACAGCCCTAATTGTGATCTTAAAAAAAACATTTTCCATTTTATTTCATTGTCACTTCCAACAGGGTAAATTCTAGCAATGAGGTAATTTTTCCACTCCCAGAGCATGCAAAAATGGAAATATCCAGGTCTAAAAAAAAAAAATATGAACAAGTGTGTAAAATCGTCCTTGTATTCTGAAGAGCCAAGTGCATGTCCAGCCTCCCCCCCCACAGCCCCCTCCTCCACAGAGCTGAAAGGAAAGCAGGGGCTTTGAAAAAGAGCCAGTGAACAGTGAGGAGTGATTGGCAGCAGCATTCATTTCCTTCATGCCACTCTCCAAGGATCCCCTGGTTGAATAGGGGAGCCCCTGCTTTCACGTCTTTTGTCTGAGAGCAGCGGCTCTCAGACAAAAGATGGGTGGTTGCTCTACAGGAGCCTCATTTTATAAATTGTCGCCCTTGTGTTTAAAATTGTAATATTGGCTTTGGAAATATACAATCAGGTTTTTTTTTCTCGGCAACTGCCACAAGAATTTGAGCTATACTGTAATTCAATTGAGACCACTGCCAGGCTCGGGTTACATTGATTTAACTTTGCTGTTATGTTGTGGAAATGAAGAAATATTAGGAGCAGTAGATGTTGAATTCTAAAACAGAAGATAATTTAGTTAGGAAACGCACCTTTCTGAACTAAAAAACAAACAAAAATATTTGACCTTGCGCGCACAACCGAAGCTTTCAAACCGCGACGGTACTCACAAAGCCGCTCATGTGAAACAGCATCCAAAAATAGATGAGTGAGATGGGTGTGCGTGAGACCTTCTTAAATGACCTGCCTCAAACTGCTAATCATTTTTTTCAGTAAACCATTTGATATTTGTTGAGTAAACTCAGGAGCCCCTTTAAGCAACAAATAACCATCAACGAGCAGCCTATACAGCGGCAGACAAGTCTTGCTCAGATTCCTTTCCCTGCCTTCATCCTCGTCTGCCCCCGGGGCACTTCATGGAATAAAAGAGGAAAACTGATGTATGGTTTCTTTTGAAGTGAATCAAAGAAAACCACAGAGATTGTGACTTAATGTGTGCTTTTCTCTTCGAGCTGTAAGATGCTTTCAGACGGGACTATTTTTGCAACCAGCGCTGCTGTCGGAAACTGTAAAAGATAAGTTGGTGACTGTGGTCAGGATGTTGGGTTGTGCTTTTCAGAGAACCTACTACATCATGATAACTTTATTCTACATTATTATAGTGCTTTCATTTTTTTTTATCTTTGATGCTAATGCTTTTTTTTTTAATTGCTGGAGGTAATGAAACTTCTGTTGGATTTTTGTTGGGACCTGCACTAAAACTCGTCTTTGCTTATTCTTTCCTTTGGAAGGAAAGGTGTGTCTGCCAGTGAAAACGCCTCAGTAGTCAAGTTTCCATCCAAATGTAGCACAAATTTAAATTAAATTTCCAGAAAATCAGCAAAAAAAAAGTGACTTAATGCGCGTTTCCACCCACTACGGTTATGTGACTCTCACTTTTGTGTGTAGTGTTATCTTATGTCTTTTTTTTTATTATCTTTACCAACTCCTGTCCAAACAAGAGTGGCTGTCATAGCTTTCTTCAGATGCATGCTGTTCCAGATTGTGGCTAGGTACATGCTCTTGTGTTTACCACACCTGGAAAGTAACTGTAGGCCAGGCCTGCCCAAAGTAGGGCTCGAGGGCCAAAGTTTGCCCGCCATAAGATTTGATGCGGTTCGCTACATGTTAGCGTTTTTTTTTTTTTTTACCCACTTTCTGTCTTTCAGAGGCTTTAACAGGCTCGGTTTTCCATTGGTACCAACCTTGTTAGCTTGTCGGGAAGGAGGTTAAATAACACTCATAAGTTAGGCTAAATTTTGGCGAGGAAAAACTGGCATGGCCATTTTCAAAGGGGTCCCTTGACCTCTGACCTCAAGATATGTGATTGAAAATGGGTTTCTATGGGTACCCACGAGTCTCCCCTTTACAGACATGCCCACTTTATGATAATCACATGCAGCTGGCCAAAACATGCAGATTTTTTAATGCAGTATAAATGTGTTATTTTCGTCTATTCTTAAAATGGTGTATTTGAAGATTTCTGCATACAATAGGTGTTTGCTTTTGGCCTGTGGCCCACCATTAAGTTCCAGTTGGACACCGCTGTTGTAGGCCAACTGATATTATGTACCCAGTCTTACCCTGATCCTACAGACGTTGTAACCAGGATGAAGAGTTAAAGAAAAACAACTCTCAAGTGCCCTACATCTCTAGAGCTAACCGTGACATGGGAGAGCATGTCAGATGATTTCATGCTGAAATTATCAACCCAACGCCTCGTGTTAAAGTGGCTGTTATTTAAAGCAAAGAGTTCATCTTTGATGACTGCTATTAGAGATGGGCTTTTTTTTTCATAAAGCAACTAGCGAGTCTTGTGATCATTTGAATCCTGCTTATTCTGAAGTTTCCCTGTAGTTGAGCACGGTTTTCAACCAGTCAGTCGTCTGTTTGAATTGAATTTGCTAATGGACATCTTTACTATGAGTGATTGTGATTTAGCTGTATTGCATTTTTCACATGGTGAACCATTTTTAACTTGATATGAAAGAATTTGTTGAGGTGCTTTTGTGCAATGAATAGAAGATATATGTTCAAACAGTACCCAATAGTGATGCGCGGGTCGACCCACAACCCGCTGGTCGGGCGGGTTCAGGTGAGCTTACTAGAAAATATTGCGGGTTTGCGCGGGCGGGTAAAAAAAAGTGACAAAGCAGCGTTCTGAGTAAGTTACTAATAACTTACATAAACATTGCGCGCAATAGTCCACCTTCTCCTCTCTCTCTCTCTCTCTCTCTCTCTCTCTCTCTCTCTCTCTCTCTCTCTCTCAAACACACACACACCAGCCGTGGTGGCGGCACGTAATTTTAACACATTCCGTGCCATCATGACGTAATGCGCTGTGAAGAGGTCGATGGTCATTTCACGTATTTCTGTGAGATGACGTTCCACACACACCGTGTTGTGCTGGACTCTGCTTGTCTCTGTCCTTGTCTCAGACCTCAATGATGATATTTATTGTGCTATATAATACATAAAAGTATAGCATAAAGTTGGCGGTTTGTGGGTCAGGTGATTGATTTTTGCAGGTCGGGCAGTGCGGATTGGCTCTCATAACGGTTTGGGTGGAGGGTGTGGGTACTAGAAAACCCTGACCCGTGCATCACTAGTGCCCAACCCAACCTGATCGAGCTGTGAATCGTGTTATTTCTTCATTTTGGGTTGCTTTGTGTGGCTTGTTGTAAAACTTTTAATTGAATGGCTGCTGAATTTGGGCTGCAATGCAAAAATGCAAAGTTCTCTAAGGTGTGTACTTTGTTAATATGCTACAAAACATTTTGGATTATATGTTTTAAACTACTGTTTTCTTGGGGTTTAAGAAAATATCAATACACAAGAGTACCGCAATATTATGTTGTGCGATACTGTATTGATTCTCCAAAACGCTGTATTGATTTTTGATTAACCTCTTAAAAGTCTGTTACTAGCATCATATGAAACTAGAAAACCTGAGGAATCCATTGGTACCAACTACTAGGTTGTAGCAAAGGAGGCTAAATAACGCTCCAAACTTAGGCTCAATTTTGGCGAGGAAAAACTGGCATTGTGATTTTCACAAGGATACCTCGACCTCTGACCTCAAGATATGTGACTGAAAATGGGTTCTATGGGTACCCACGAGTCTCCCCAGCTGACAGACTAAAAGTTTTAGCATTGGGCTACTTTACACAATGTCTTTTTCAATCACAGACCAAATCCCGTTCTCCTCAGTTTATAGCTTTTCTTGTGTGTCTGATATCTTAGACCTTGAGATCCCTCCCCTCTCCTGCCTGATTCCTGCCTGTGGATTTGTTTGGAGTTTCCAGTTGATAGAGTTTCACGCGGGCCCTCATTTTCTCCTTCCTTGGTTAATGTCGCCAGTATCTTCCGCAGTGAGAGGCTGGAGGGAGTGTTTATCTCCGGAGCGCTCAGGGATGAAGGCTTTGGGAGGTATAGTGTCGACTGTGCGCACAAGAGGGTCTTTGTTATATCTGTCCTGGACCTTACCACCTGGCCACTGCCACCTTTTGTTCTCCTCTTTCAAAGTCTGCAACGTGATCCACAGCTCGCAAGAGAACCCTGGATGTCGATTTCAAACTTTACGGAGCCCAAAATGTTAAGACAAACTAAGATGCTGCTGTGAGTTGCAGTTTTGTGTTGACAGCTGTATATGAAAGGAACGGACATTTTCAGTATATTTTAAGACTGATTTGATATGTGATGTGATGTAAAAGGTTTAAGGCAACATTGTATCCATGCCGGTTTCAATGTCTGAACCAGTGAGAAAAATGTGGCAGGAGGGAGGTGAGTGAGTAATCCTGTCTCCCCTCCCACAGCTGAAATAAGTGTCAATGTGCCCTCAAGCAAGGCACTTAAATGAGGAGGACTGATTGTGCTGGGCAGCTCTAATGTGTTGGTACTCTAGGAATGTCAGCAGGGCGTTTCGTGGAAAGAGCGTGTGATTAGTGTTGTGCTGAATCCGTCAAACCAATGAAGTTGTGCATCTGGGGATCTTTTCCCGCCAAGCTCAGGCTACAAGAGAGGATCCAGAGATTAGAGGGATTTTAATTGATGTCTAATAGAAGGAATGCTTATTTACGGACGATGTTTAGCTCACTCTGAGATATTCCAGACAGAAGTATACCCTAATTGATATTCCTCCTAAAAATGTTTGGCACATACGTTACATACGTTACATAAGAACCCAAGACCCAAACACTTTCTTATGACTTTACTCCAGATGCTGACATCTAGGAGTTCAATAGAAGTTGCAAAGGCTTTGTCCACATGTATTACAGGGCTGTCAAAGTTAACGCGATAACTCGTTAGCGTAAATTTGTTTTACTACCCTTTACCACTAATTTCTTAAACGCAACTTGCGATTTTTAGGTCATAGCGGACTCAGTTTTAAAGCTATAGTGGTGTCATGTGAAACTAGAAAAAAACCTAAGAAATCCATTGGTACCGACCATGAAGGAGAGAAGGTTGAAAAAGATAAATAATGCACCAATCTTACGCTAAATTTGGCGAGGAAAAACTGGCATGGCCATTTTCAAAGGGGTCCCTTGACCTCTGACCTCAATATATGTGAATGAAAACGGGTTCTATGGGTACCCACCAGTCTCCCCTTTACAGACATGCCCACTTTATGATAATCACATGCAGTTTGGGGCAAGTCATAGTCAAGTCAGCACACTGACACACTGACAGCTGTTGTTGTCTGTTGGGCTGCATTTTGCCAGGTTATGATTTGAGCATATGTTTTATGCTAAATGCAGTACCTGTGAGGGTTTCTGGACAATATCTGTCATTGTTTTGTGTTGTTAATTGATTTCCAATAATAAATATATATATACATTTGCATAAAGTAAGCATATTTGTCCATTCATATGTTGATAAGAGTATTAAATACTTGACAAATCTCCCTTTTAAGGTACATTTTGAAGAGATAAAAAATGTGCGATTAATCGCGATTAACTATGGATAATCATGCTATTAAATATTTTAATTGATTGACAGCCCTGATTACAATTCATTAGCAATTCTCACACATTGCTCATACTTGCTCATAGACAGAAAAGATTACTGTTATTGCTCTCTATTGCAGCTATATGTTCTTTATGTTATTAAAGAGTTATTGGTCACTGTAATCATTCCTCTTGTGCATACTTGCTTCTTAATATGACTCTAATGTAAGAGATGAGGGGCAAGTTCAGCCAAGGTTGTTATTATGAGGCTTCAGCTGTTTGAGTGAGCCCGATCAAGTGAGTAACACAACACAGAGAGGGAATTTTATACTAAAAAAGACTGTAACTTTAGGAATACCCACTTGATTTGCCAAACTCAAGCCTTATATTAGCTTTGGCTAAAACATAGATTATATTCTTGCACAAGACTGTGTATTTTGTCCACTGTTTCTTAAAGCGGAATCACATAAGAAAGGAATACCTGGGAAAGCAGAAACATTAGAAAGGAATACGGCCAGAGTGGACACAAGGATTGATTACAGCGACCAATAACTTAAAGTACTTTAATATGGAATATATGACGTGAGTATTCTATTGAGACAAACATATCGTTTAAAGTCATTTCCACATTGGTGCAAACAATTATTCTTGTTATCTCACTGTGTAGTTCGTTTGTTCCTCAGGCACTAGTTTTCTTACAGATTTTTGTACGCTTGTGATGAATCAGCCTCCTTTCACAACCATTTATAGTTCTGCTTAGTAGTTTTAATCATGTCCCTCATTACTGTCTTTGATGTAGTTTTGCCTTTTCATTGCCGAGTCTCTCACTTAAAGCAGAGAGTGTTATAGATTTTTAATGACTGGGACTGAAGTTATTATGGTGGAATTCACATGTTTTTATGAGTTTTCTTTCCCCATAGCATTTTTAACCCCAATAATTCAAGCCGTTAAACCCTGAAATGTTATTCCTTCCTTCCTCTTTGCACTTGAGCTTTTCCACTTGGCTGTGCACAATGCTGTCACTTGCTTAAAAAATATTTCACAAGCTCTACGTAAAGCCACTGGGCTGTTTTTCAACCAGCTAGATGTTAATAGTCAAAGAAAAAGGCCAACATTGTCCTGAGTGACAGAAACTAGCAATGCACTGCAACTGTGTTGATATATGATGAATTTTACCACATTTTTCAATAAACAATGTCACATCATGTACTTGTTCATGAAGAACAGTTGGTTGTTATGGCTACATGTCACTGTGGGACAAACCATACATCAATGAAGCCTAGTTTTTTTACGAACATAGTTGCACACGTTAGTATGTGCTTATTGATTTAGGGGCTTACTGACCTCTTATTTAGTCTAATTCATGAAAAATGGTTTCCACTGAGGCAGAATAGATTGCATCCTGCAACATGTGAGCTATTGATATGAGTAGAAATGATTAATTAATACAGTAATCATTTATTTGGAAAGGTCACATAGCAGATTTATTTTTTGGTTTATTTCACCAACAAATTTGGTGTCATTTATTTCATGCAGTGTGGAAAACAGCTTTAAGAATTTGAAAAGAGAGGATTTATGAAGCATTCACTTTCTTTTTTCTCTGTCTGTTTTCTCTTGTTATTTCATTGTGCTCAAGTGTGCTGGAGTTGAGTGTTTTTTTCAGCTCAGTGCAGGTGATACAGTGTGTCCTGCCCTGGCTATTGTTAATCACTTGACACCAGCAGAGAGAAATGGAAATGTCCTGCAGGAAATAATCCCTCAAAACACAACATGCTGCCAAGTTATCCCACTGGAATTCAAAACGATGTAGTTATTTTCCATCAGCGTTTGAGAAGTCTGTTAGCATTAGAGACGTCTGCATCTGCAGTAGCTAACAAGCATGATGGTGTAGCGAGGCACTTTCTATGTATTGACCGCCAAACAACCAACAAGAATCTTGTTTATAGGCACACCTTCTCCTAATGCTGTTTTCCCGTCGCAGAGAGCAGTGAGTCAGTGATGAAACTGCTCTGCGTGGTTCAACTTCCTTAACCTCAGGAACCACTTATTCCCCCGTCCTCAGTCTGTGTACACTGACAGGCTCCTGTTGCCATTCCTTCACGTTCCTGTTTTGAAGTTGTTGCAGTTACAGTGACTGTCTGTGGTGCTGTGGGAGGGACGAACGCGAGCCAGACTCACACGCTGCTTCTCTTTGGGGCCTTTATGCCTGGTTGCATAGTTTAATTGGTATCAAAGCAGTGTGGCCACATGTTGAGACAAGGGAGGTAGACAGAGTCGAGCACGAGAAAGGCAATTATTACGGGACTAAACTGTGTGGTCGTGTGCACAAATCCGTTAAGTGCCTACATATACACATGAGAGACTGTGCAGAGAAGAGTCATATGCGAAGATAACATCAGATTTTCAGATTTGATCACAATTAGCCTAAGCACATGTATCATAGCATTTTCCGGTTCCAATTTTTCAGTTCCTTATTTAAGGTTATATGTCCACATTTTTGTATTAAAGCTGCAGTTGGTAACTTTGAGCAAATGTGATAAAAAGTTATTTCTTATAAAGCTGTCACTATATCCTGACAGTCGTGCATGTGACAGATAATCTGTGAAAAAAATCATGTTCCTCTGTGTCCTCCTGTGCTCCTAATGACATTTGCAAGATTTCACGGCACCCGAGTGAAAACAACCAATCAGAGCCGAGCAGTCTCTCTACAGCTGCTGTCAATCACTGCTCACGAAACTCACAAACTCCAATCAAATTAGGCAGCGCTGATCAAATCTCAATCAATATTCTGTTGCTGTAATGCCCATTTCTCACCTCAAATGTTTTCAGAAATGTAATTTAGCGTACTGCTTAGTTGTAAAATGAGAAAGTCCATGACCCAGCAGTCATGTTGAAAACAGCCGAGCCAAAACCAAGCACTGCCCACCGACAGGGTCACAAACTTTCTCATTTTACAACTAAACAGTACACTAACATATGTTTCTGAAAAGAGAAATAGGCATTACACTAACAGAATCTTTATTCATTTTTGATCAGCGCTGTCTAGTTTGAGAGTTTGATCCAAGTTTGCGAGTTTCGCGAGCAGTGATTAACAGCTGCTGTGGAGACTGCTCGGCTCTGATTGGTTGTTTACCACTGGTCTGTGAAATCTTGCAAATGTCATAAAAAGCGCAGTGTGATGCAGAGGAACATGATTCTTTTTCACAGATTATCTGTCTCATGTACTACTGTCAGGATATAGTGACGGCTTTATAAAAATAATACAGCGGTTAATCGATTTAAAATATTTAATCAGATGATTGTCCATAGTTAATCGCGATTATAACATGGGAGTGGGCAAATATGCTGCTTTATGCAAATGTTTGTATATATTTATTATTGGAAATCAATTAAAAACACTAAACAATGACACATATTGTCCAGAAATCCTCACAGGTACTGCATTTAGCTTAAAAAAATATGTTCAAATCATAACAACTCAAACTGCAGCCCAACAGGCAACAACAGCTGTCAGTGTGTCAGTGTGCTGACTTGACTATGACTTGCCCCAAACTGCATGTGATTATCATAAAGTTGGCATGTCTGTAAAGGGGAGACTTGTGGGTACCCATAGAACCCATTTTCATTCACATATCTTGAGGTCAGAGGTCAAGGGACCCCTTTGAAAATGGCCATGGCAGTTTTTCCTCTCCACAATGTAGCATTAGTTTGGAGCGTTATTTAGCCTCCTTTGCGACAACCTAGTATGACATGGTTGGAACCAATGGATTCCTTAGGTTTTCTAGCTTCTTTGAATTTTACACATTTTAGTGAAAATGTACAAGGAGCAGTTTCCAGCTATCTTACTCTGGGCTTGGTGGTTAGATGCTAGTTTATGTAACAGCCGTCTCCTCTCTGAGTTGGTAAATGCCTGAGAATGTTTTTAATTGAGCCAATGTGAGAAAGGTCTATGAGCCGGGGCTCTGAGATAGCCCGAGGGTATTGGGGGAGCCTGGGCACATTCTTCCCCTCTCTTTAAACTAGATACTCGCAGACTGATAGACAGACCCTACTCACACACAGACGCCTTCAAGGACTGATAGCACTGCCCCGGGCCAGGGTCGGGGATTTCACCAGCACACATTAGACTGTTTGATGCAGCAGTGAAAACAACTTTATTAGGCTTGACTTTGTTAAAGATCGAATGAGAAAGGAACACAACATACAGTACCAACCCGTCTAGCTTTCTGATGAGCATGTACTATGGCATTTACTACACATATACATTAAGACTGAATGGCTGAACAGACTGTGGATGTTGTATAGAAGTCCGGTTTCATCTAAGGCATTCCACTCCCTTCATCTTAACCCTTCCCAATTTTGTTTCCTGCATAGAAAATTGCAGTCATATTTGGATGTTGTCTCACTTGAACGTTTTGAAGTTTTTCACTTTGGGCACTAAGAGGTTCTCAAGTACTAACAGATGTGGTTAGTCCATCACTTTTATTGTGGGGAAACCCCCCTAATCCAAGCTGGCAGTTTGAGTTGATATTTACCATTTTCCTCAGGCTTGCTCTGTGTGAGTGTCTAAATCTACCTCTAAATTAGAAAATGTGTTCTCCAGCGTAGTTGTTTTTTCTTCTTCTGGATTTCCAAAATATGTCTCATAAGGTATAATTGTATGTCCTTTGTCTTTCCACAGGCCTCGATGCAGAGCTGTACTATGTGCGAGACGATGTGGTGAATCATTATGCTCTCTCCTTCACGCTGCCTGTGCCCAGCGAGACCAACAGCCTTCATTTCTCATGGCATTCCAAGACAAAGGTAAGTCTCAGCATCAGGAGTTATAGATTAACCACTTCCATACATGCTTACTTGTACACACATGATGCCAGGCAACCTATTTGTGTGTGTGTTGACAATGTTCGTTCCTCATTCTTTATGTATAGGTTGACTACCGGCTGGGCTTCCACATGGAGAACCCTGTTGCCATGAACCAACCACGGAGCAACATCTCCAATCAGGGGGAGGTGCCCCGTGTTCCCTCTGGTTCGTCAAATATCCGCCTTTCGTTGTGTCATGCACTCATAGGGCTCCTACATGATTCAAGTTTGTAGACTTTTAAAAAATGGCAGTAAATCCATACTTGTGGCTGTGGCTCAGAGGTAGAGCGGGTCGCCCTCCAACTACTGTGTGTGTGAATGAGTATTTAGATTAGATCCTTGAATGGTGCCATCATTGTATGAATGTGTGATGTGTGAATGTGTGAATGCTGACATTTAGTGTAAAGCACTTTGAGTGGTCGGAAGACTAGAAAGGCGCTATATATATATAAATGCAAGTCCATTTACCATTTACCATTCTCTAACATGTTCTGTGTTAACCGGATAGGATGAGGGAATTTTTAAAATATGCTGAGGAGTTTTAAGTTGCAACTCAGTAACGCAACAGTTGTTGAAACATTATTCTAGTTACTGCATCATGTAGGCTGCGACACTCTATTAAAGGAGTAGTTTGACATTTTGGGAAGATTGATACCTCTCTCATATCTGTCTGTTAAATATGAAGCTGGAGCCAGCAGCATTAGCTTAGCTTACCATAAAGATTGGGAACAGGGTGCAACTGCTAACCTGTCTCTGTCCAAAGGTAACAAAATCTGGCCTCAAGTATTTTTATTATAAACTAATTACCACGTTATATCTCTATTTTATCCATATAAAAACCCAAGTGAGAAAAGACAAGTTGCAGTATTATGAGGGGTTATTTGCCCGACTATGGAGGCACCAAAACAGGCGTTACAGTGATTAGCACAGGGCTGTATTCTGGAGTGTCACTTATAGGGCTCTCCATTGGCACTTTTGGCAGCAAACTATGCCACGCTGATTTGCGTTTCCGTTACCAGCTCTAGTGCGCCAAGTTGTGCCACTCCGTCACCGACTGCAGCCAACTCTGCTACTAATACTGCAAGGAGGAAGAGTATAAACAGCAAAAAATAACAGGGGACTTTTATTGTGAAGAATGTAGGAAATGAAATGGGTTTATCCACCGTTTTACAGCCGCTTGACAGATTAAAAAAAACACTTTTACTTTCAGTAACTGATCAGGAAGCGAGGCCAATCAAATGGGTGGGTTTCAAACTGGTGCACAAGGCCAAATTGAGTCACTACACGTGAAACATAACGCCACACTCCATCGTGTTTTGGTCATTTATGCTGCTCTCCTTCCCATGGGCATCTTCTGATCTGATCGTCAGTTATGTGATTTTCGGAGGACCAGTGTTTTTGCCGCAACGCCTGATTTGATGAGGATGCAGCCTATTTCTTGGCCATAAACAGTGACTTCCTGGAGTCTCTGCTGGTTGCCTGGCGACTGATTAGAGCCAAGAAATAGTCTGGTATATAACCTCAAGTAAAACAGCGAATTGTAGTTTTACACATTATTTTTGTACAGATTAAACAACAAAGTATTACATGCTAATTAGGGAGCTTTAGGGTTGCTGGTAGGCAGACGTTAAGCGTATTATAACTGTATTTCCCATGATGTTGAACTTTTGCTTTTGCTCCTTGAGAAATGAATTCAATAATTTTTAAATGTCTAACTATACTGTAACGTGACAGTAGGGGTGATAAAGTTGTATACAACATTGTTACAGTTAAACAATTCTTCTCAATTAAACAAGTTATTTAAAGCCTTCAATTATATATATTAATCTTTACAATTCACTGATGTCATACATCTCTGACTGCGATTGCCGGCATAGTTCAAACCAGATATTATCCATCGCAGGAGACCAAGTTTCTCTGAATTACATGTTTGTATGTGTGTTCGTCTCTCTACAGTCTTCAGAGTGGACCTCTTCTGTTCGGGCAAGGTAGATGGAGAGGCTGTTTTAACAGTGCAGCTCAATCTGACCATCCATGCCAACAACTACACAGTGCTCAACTTCAAGAGGAGGAAAATGTGCTATAAAAGTGAGTATCTTAATGATCAGCTAATAATCTAAACACATGTATGGTTAGAGGTACGCATCAAGAAGGTGGTGCAGACTTACTCCATGTTGTTTTCACTCTGTATTATTATTTATCCACCTGTAGACTTTTTTCATAGCAGACATCTTTACATGTCGTAGCAGGGAAAGCACAATATTACCCTTTTTTATCATTACTCTAATATTTGTAGGGATATCAATCCACTGTTTTGTTTCTGTAACTGAAAAAGCAGTTTGAATAACGTAAATTTAGTCGCCCAATGTTTTATATTTCCCGTCTCCCCTCGTTGATGATCCTGTTTGTCTCTCTTCACTATGAGCTGTCAGAATAAATAGTTTAAACCTGTAGTATCTTATAAAGTAAACAAACAGAACATAAACAACACAATCAAAGTTGTATTTTTCAATAATATCACAGTAGCGGTACGAGTTTTTGTCCAGTGCTTTAAGAGCTGGTTTAGAGGCTAAAGCCTGGTCTAGCATACTGCAAAATACATCGCTTTAACTGTTGCATACTGCATACTACTCAGGAACACAGTAAGCAGTATACAGTACATACTGCATACTACTCAGGAACGCAGTAAGCAGTATACAGTACATACTGCATACTGCTTTCGTCAGTAATATGTAGTAGACAGTTTCAGATACAGCGTGGGACATTTCAGTTGAATTGAGCCATTGTTAATGTTATTAATGCCACCTTTGCTTTTCCTGCTATGACAAGTCAAAGTGTCTGCTGTGAAAAGGGCCTATTGTGTTGACTAGATTAGAAACGGTCCAACACATACTGCTAAGATGCATTGATAAAATATTTTTTTTGAAGAAGAAGAACATGGAGTGTGTGGAGAGTTTGAGGAGAGAATTTACTTAATGTTGTCAGCACTGTGTGTCAGATGTAGTACTCTGACAGTGACTACGTGTACATGCACAAAATATTCAGTTTTTTGCCCTTATTCAGGAAAAAGACAATATTCCTACTGAGCTTTACATGCAGCAGTGCATACTTTGATTAACGTAACCGGTGGCGGACTTTTTCGACCGTGCGAACACGGCCTCCCGCTTTCATTACTTCAGCCACCTTCTTGAAAAGGTCGGCATTGCGATATTTGTGCATATCCAAAAACCTGTTGATATCCAAGTCTTTCATAATGTTTAAAAGTATGTGTGTTTCAGAAATGTGGGTTTTTCTTTAGGCATGCATCTCTGCAAACCGTCGGCTAGTTGGTTTGTGTATGTTGCACAGAGCTGGCCGTGAACAGGCAAGAGGCCATGTGTCGCAAACTGCAGTATAAACCACAATTGAGACGCGTCTTCTGAATGCGCCGTATACATGTCCAAAGAACGCTCCTAAAACCTGAATAATATCGGCATATCCCACACGTCCTAATTGGAAAATGCTCCATTCAAAATAAGGCCTAATTCAGAATATCCAAACGGAATATTACATGACCCGTATCAAATTCAAAATATTGTAATATTCTGTGTGTGTGTAAAAGTAGTCAGTGAGTTACAGTGGGAGATGTGCAGGTTTCTGTATTCTGTGTTCAGTTCTGTGCTATTTTCATACTGCCTGAAGATAATTACATGTGGCAAGGAGGCTTCATGCCATATTCCACATGGAAACAAAATTTATTCCCATCTTATTTTGAGCACGAGCCATAAGAGATTCTTTGTACGCCTGAGCGGTGCTCAGAATGTACACTGAGCAATCATACCTGTCAACTTTGTCCTTGGGTTGTGTCTGTAGCGTCGTAGCAAGAGGACGAACAATGATGTATGCTTGCCGTTTTATAGTCGCGCCCTGAGCTCACTGACTTAAAGTCATTTTTAACTACTGGAACTTTTCAAGGAACCCAGGAAGTCTTTTTAGGAACTCGGGAGCTTAACCCTAAAACAGCTATTTCAGGTTTGTGTCCCTGGGCCCCTAACAAAGTCACTGCTTGCAAGGTTGTCCTTTCCTATCAGCTAGGAACTATCAGAGGGAAGAATACTGGCTGTTGTTGATTAGCAAAACACAAGTCTCCCTATTGTTTTTATCTTGCACTTGTTGTATTTTGTTTGTACTACCTTTCAATATTAGGACTAAGGACTATTAGAACACGGGATGGGACCTTTGTTTGATGATGTTGACATTTTAATGATCATTCATCTATTCTATTATATGCCATTCTCCTATGATGAGAGGGAGAGAGATTTGAAACTTTACTGACTAAAGAAGCAACAAAAAAAATACTCTGCAGATCATTACTACTTTTAAGACAGTCTTTTGGCCTTTTGGTGGTTTTAATTTCCTTTAAATCTCACATTAGCTGTTGCTTTTTAATGTGGCATCGGTCTGATTTATTTCATAGACATAAGAAGTGGACTTTGTCACCGTGATATCACCCATTGGTTTGTGGACTGCAGTTTTGAAGCCTCAAGTTCAGCAATTTGGCCGTCGCCAACTTGGTATTTGGCCGTCGTCATGTTTTTTTGCAACCAGAAGTGACACGGGAGGGTGGAGCTAAGTACAACCGAACGCTGAATAAGACATTTTTAGGCAATCAAAATTTTACAATTTAAAGCAGCAGTAGGTAGAATTGGCACAAATATGATTTAAAAAAAAGTTATTTTTATAAAACGGTCACTATATGTAGTGGACTGTTAAGTTGTAAAATGAGAAAGTTTGTGACCATGTTGAGATCAGTTGAGGAAATACCAAGCACCGCCCACCAGCCAGAGCAAACTTTCTAATTTTACAGTTGAACAGTACCCTACAGAATGTGGCAAGAAATAGGCATTACAATAACAGAATATTGATTCAATTTGATCCCTAGTTTGACCGTTTGATCGGAGTTTGCGAGTGATTGACAGCTGCCTCCGTTTAATGAACAGCCAATAGGAACGCTCTCTCTCTCTGAAATGACCTGTGATTGGCCAAAGTCACGGCTAGATTTTTTAAAGCCTGAAAACAGAGCCATGAGGAGGTGCAGAAGTCTAGGGTAAAGTTCTGAGATGAAAACATGGACAACTCTGTGGTAGCAACCTGTCAATCACAAGGTAGCTGCGCCTTAAAGCATCCCCTGCTTTATGGTCTATTTGACTCTAAATGGGATCATAATTTACTAAATGAACATCATGCTGTATTGAAGATTTGTTACTAGCGATTGAGACCATAAACTCATGTTTACAATGTTTACTGAGGTAATATATCAAGTGAGAAGTAGGCTCATTTTCTCATAAACTTCTATACAATCAGACTTCTTTTTGCAACCAGAGGAGTCGCCCCCTGCTGGCTATTATGAAGAAGGCAACTTATTTCAACCTTTGTTAAGGGCATTTTTAGTTTCATTGAATGCATAACCTTTTTTTTTTTCCTATCAGCATTACATACTGCTCTGAATATTGGAGGTCTGTGTGAATGAAGTCAATTGTCAGCAGAGTTGATATAATTCTCTTCTCTTCTCCCTCTGTGCACAGGAATAGATTCTGTCCCAAAGATTCCCATTCCCCTCAACAATAACACTCTTCCACGGCCCGACAGTAAGTAATCTTACCTCCACATCATGCTCTACGTATCCCTCTGTAGCAGCTCCACGTACAGTATTATCTATCATAGGTGGCATCAGCCTGATAAGACGGTGGTTAGATTAACACTGAGAAGCCTCTCTGTATAACAGTGCACATTAGTCATTTCCATAACCAAGGCGTATGATTTCAGAGCCCAAAGAGAAGTATTATTCTCCTATTGAAGTGCACTCTATCCCCCCCACCCGACCCCCACCCCTTAGAGTGGCTGTCCTCTTCCAGTGGGATTCATTCAGTCTCTTTGTGAGCCCACCGCCCCAGTAACAAAGTACCATTAGTGGGTTGTCTCCCTTCTGCTTGGGTAGGCCCGAGGAACCTGGGGCCCTCAGAGGCTTTTAGAGAGGTGATGAGAAAAGCTCTCAGACACTGGATCCTGGGCACAGCTTCTACTATTCCAGGCCGCCATTAACCCTAAGTGGAGCCCTCAGTGCACTTATAGTTTCTCTCTCTCTCTCACTCACGTCTTTATCTCATTGCCTTACCTCATAATAACACCGTTGAAGCTTTTCTGTAATGAGGATGGTATTTTTGTGTCTCTCCTCTGCTGTGTCCGATTGTTAATGCATGGCTTGTTTTCATCAGTAGATGGTGTGACCACCCCCACCACCTCCACCCAGGTGTTCTACATAAGCGTGAGCGTCTGCTGCATCGTCATCTTCCTCGTGGCCATCATCCTGGCCATCCTGCACCTGCACAGCATGAAGAGAGTGGAGATGGAGGACAGGTTTGTTTTTCTTTTTGTTTGTCCCGTTTCCAAACAGACCATAGTTTTTTTTTGTCATGTATCAGCTAAGCAAAGTCCACTCACAATAACTGAAGCTGCTGAAAACCAGCACACAGCTCAGCAGATTTATAGCCAGGTTGTATCTGTCACCTGTGGAAGTTATGTTAGTATTTTTCTGCAGACTGCTGCTGTTCAAAGACAGAAAATAGGTCATCTCCACAGAGAGGATTATATCAAGTTGAAACCTGCACTTAAGTTTTCTCGTTGTTCACTTCCTGTAATCTCCACTCCAGATGGCTGTAAACACCTACGCAGGTTATCAGATGTCAATGTGAAATGAGATCAGCACGTCCTCCCCTTGCTATTAATTTGGTCAGCTATCGGGACAGTGGTAAATTGTTCAAAGTTTGTTTTCTTCCATTCCATAGAAATCTGTTCTAAATTTAGCTGCTATAATGTTGTTTTGATAAAGTGGCTTGATTTGATCACATTGCATGATGGGATTTCTGTGTTTTACAAGAATATTTTGTTGGTCTGTCAACTTTAACCTTCTTTTATAAAATCACTCAGGTTTCCGATAAGCATTACATTTTTTAATTTTTTTTAGAGCTGAGCCGAGTCGTCAGCTAATCAATTAATTGATCGACAGATTTAGACAGAATTAGATAGATAATTACAGTAACTATTTTGATGATCGTTAATCGATTAAGTATTGTTTTTAAGCAAAAATGCTCAAAATGAACTGGTGGTAGCCTCTGAAATATAAATATTTGCTGGTCTTTGTAGCATGTTGCGTCACACACCTTAGTTCTTATGTAGAGTTTAGTTGTTATTAAATGTTTGCACCTACTAAACATTAGGTGTTACTGTATCACTTGTCAATAAATGACCTGTTTACTGTGAAGATTATCAGGGGTAAAATGGAATATGGTCATCTTATCTGACCTGACCTTCATAATTATGTAAACTGGGAAGATGTTCAGCAGTCCACAATAATTACACAACATGCCTCAAATCACATGGGTTAGTTGGAGTAATTGGATATTAATTTCTTACCCTACGTTACATGAATACTTCTAGTTCTTAACACACATATTTCCCCATGTATGTTCATTAGGGCTGTGAATTGATTTAAATATTTAATTGCGATTAACCGCATGATTGTCCATAGTTAATCATGATTAATCGCACATTTTTTATTTGTTCAAAATGTACCTTAGGGGGAGATTTGTCAAGTATTTAATACCAACATGGGAGTGGATAAACAACATCAACAACAGCTGTCAGTGTGTCAGTGTGCTGACTTGACTATGACTTGCCCCAAACTGCATGGTATTATCATAAAGTGGGCATGTCTGTAAAGGGGAGACTCGTGGGTACCCATAGAACCCATTTTCAGGTCAAGGGACCCCTTTGAAAATGGCTATGCCAGTTTTTCCTCGCCAATTTTTTGCATAACTTTAGCGCATTACTTATCTCCCTTCATGACAAGCTAGTATGACAAGGTTGGTACCGATGGATTCATTAGGTTCTACAGTTTCATATGATACCAGTATCTTCACTCGCCTTAACTTTGTCAGCCCTAATATTAATATAACAAAGTCCTACCTACATTTACAAAGAAGTGTCAGCACAGCAGTTACATTTAATACTTAACTTAACTGTACATCATTCACCACTTTTAGGAGGTTATAATGCAGCTTGTGATACAGTGACTTCCTGTTTACATAGTTGATTGCTTTTAATTGGACAGCGATGTTTCCAAGAAACATATTTACACATTACCAAGATGTTCAGTTCTAATGGTGCAACCTCATTTAGTAAATGTAAAAATTTGAAACTAGCTTGTAGTTGCTAAGAACTTAGGAAGGACTTTACACACTAACTTAGTAATGGATTTTCCATTTGCTGGTGCAACACAGTCCTGGTACCACTGGATAACTGCTCCGTGTTCTTCTTCTCTGTGTCTTTCAGTGTTAGTGACAGCGGAAGCTCGCAGGGCCTGTCTCAGCCGTCCACCCAGACCACACAGTACCTGAGGGCGGACACTCCAAACAACGCAGCCCCCGTCACCAGTAAGACATTTTACTCCCTCTCAGCACAACATTAAACAGAGGCAAACAGTAAGAAGAAGAGGTGGGTCAAGTAGCCAAAAACTTTACTCAGGTAAAAGTACTGTTACTTTGCAAAACAAAAGTACTCAAGTGGAAGTAAAATTAGTTCTAAAATACCAACTTGAATAAGAGTACCAAAGTATTTACTGAGAAGTTACTTAGGCAGCAAGTAACTTAAAAAACATCGGCACACTTCTGTCTTTCCCCCCCATGTCTTTTATTTGATGTGGATATGACTGGCATTATCTCAACCACAGATGGCCTTCCTCAGGTAAAGGTAAAGAAGTGAACATACACCTGTATTTATTTGTGATGAAATCACAAATCATCTCTTGATTAGATATCCTGCCACATAAACACCAGACTATATTCCCAGTCTATATCCCTCAAGTGTGATCACAAAATATTGTATTAATATTCTACTGAGTGTCAACATGTTGTAGTGTCCTTAAACTTTGATCTTTCCAGTATAGATGTCCTAATTCCCAGTTCCCATCACAGACAGCCACAGATCCCATCCAGGTCTCTCCAATTACACGAAGGCAATCCGATTAGAGAAGGGATCAAATCAGTCTCTTATCTTTCTGGAAATGTCTCATATCAGATGACTCATTCAGGCGAATAGGAGATGATACAGTGATGTTTCATCATTAATTGCCTATTAAATACAGTTTAGTTCACATCTTCACTTTGACCTGAGGAAGACCATCCGTGGTCGAAACATTATGTCAACTGGTTTGCATAATTTGGTCTCTACTCTTCTGTCTCTCTTCATCAGGCTACACAAAACATGACTAGTTAAAGGCAGTTACTGCAGCTCAGCGTCAGCAGGGTTCTCTGATGTTCTGACTTCAGACCAACAGCTGCGTTCACAACCGGAGCCCGCTGCAACGTTAATTCGTCTGTAAATATGACCTGCTAGTGCTATTTGATAGCCACAACGTGAAGGTTATGGTAACTGTCCACAGCCTCCGTCCTTTCCACGCTTCCCGTTCATTGTCTATGTAAGCAGCCGTGCAATGCATTCTGGTAGCCTGGCGGCACGATTCGAGACGGGGCGTCACATTGGCCGCTCCTCATTTACATAAAGTTGATGTCTAGGCGACTTTATGCAAATCAGGGGTGTCCGGCGCAACTCGCCGCCTCTGGAAACTCCCTAGAAAATTTTAAACTAACGATGTCGATCCAAAATAAAGACAGATTCAGCAACTGCAGGGCTTATTTCTCGGATAAAATGTTTTCAGAAACACATTTCGGTGAACTATTTTTGTGATATAAAAGAAGAAAGTTTCCAAACGAGCCGCCATGTTGGTTCCTGTCTGAAAGCTGGGAGCAGCAGCCCACGAGGGACACCGTTCGTCCAATCGGGTGCCTTGTGTCTAGTGGCAGCCCATAAAGTGTCTAATGCTGGGAAGCGAAGCGATCCCTCGTGATTTAAAAAAAGGTCTCTGTGGACACGTACTATTACACCTGCTGTAGCTTCAGCCGTGATGCTTTGAACGGAGTCATGTGTCGGCATGGCTGCGGTGGGATAACGGCGCCAGTAGACCTGGGACCAGCTGACCATCTGCCTCTTAACGAATACGTGTGTTTAAAAGTAACTTGATGAATGTATCCAAATGTAATGGTACTGATTTTTCTTTATAAATCTACTCAAGTAAGAGTAAAAACTAAACTAAAAAAAGTAAGTAAAAGTAGTAAGTAAAAACTACTCTGACAAGTACAATTTACTCCAAAAAGTTACTTGAGTACATGTAATGGAGTAAATGTAACTCGTTACCACCCACCTCTGGTAACAAGATGCAACATCACTTCAGGTTTCATTTTAAAACATCAGAACATTGTTGTGGAGGTAATTACACTTAAAAGGTGGTACCTGGAAGTACATTCAGTCTGACTCAGTCTGCTGTAGGTTTTTTTTTTCTCACTCTGGCATGTGCATTCTTTTCTAAATGCAATAAGTGGCTGTGAATGACCAAACT
The DNA here is from genome assembly GCF_015220745.1 of Sebastes umbrosus. NCBI lineage: Eukaryota > Metazoa > Chordata > Actinopteri > Perciformes > Sebastidae > Sebastes > Sebastes umbrosus. Next base: position 32,188,085 of record NC_051273.1, read on the forward strand.
AGCTTAACTGGTATCATAAGATTGTAATGAAGAACAAAGTTCCTGCAGTGCTGTTGATGTCATTTTGTCGCCACAGCCCTTGTGACCTATTACTGTCTGATCAGTGTGTAAACGGAGTCACCGTGTGCTTTGCGTCTGGCCAACTGTTCAGCAGTTAGAGAAGTACAAGCAGTCTTTTATATTGGAGTTGATGTAAATATAGAACATGGTGGGAAACACAGTAACAAAGTTGTAGTAAGAGCAAATTCTAAACGTTATACTCGCCCAACCTCAGAACCGTATTTACTCACTTTTGTCATTTAAGCTCTTACCAGAGTGACAGTGGATTATATAGTAAATTAATCGCAGCTCTAACACATTTCCTCCAGTAGAGTTCTTTGTTAGTTGTTGTTGGTGGTGTTAGGTGGCAGTATGATTACTCACCCAGCCCTTGTTCATTTGGCTGTCGCCCATTGTAATTATGGGTAAGTCTGCATTAGCGGAAAGTGATAATAACCTGGCATGCTTAGTAATATAAACATTGCACTAATCATTTTCTGTTTATCATGTGGATTTGGCGCTTTGATTACATTGTAAATGATAAGGCCATGAAATGAGATTCAGGGTAGCCATGATAAAAGCATCACCATGGTTACCACGGCGGCAATGAGATATGACTTATGGACAAATATTTCTTTATTAGTCAGGAGGCTCTTTTCCGTTCTCTCATCTAATAGTCTGTTTGACCTTTTCCTATACCTGACCATAATACACCTTGTACCTTTTCCACATCGTAAACCAATCATAGACTACATTTGTGGCCTGTTATGTGTCAGCAATGAACAGCTTTTAATAGTCTTTCAGTTCCATTTTAAAGGAATAGTTCAACATTTTGAGAGACAAGATCAATGCCGATCTCATGTCTGCCCGTTAAATATAAGACGAAAGTAAGCAGCCAGTTAGTTTAGCTTAGCATAAGGGCTGGACGCAGGGGAAACGGCAGGGGATACAACATGTTTAAGGAACAATATGTAGAACTGACAACTAGCGTTTAAGATTGGTAACAGCATTCCAAATTCAAAACATTGGAGCTGTCGCCCGTCCGCTCCTCTGGTGTGACTGATAGCAGTGCACATTTTCACAATTTGAAGGTTACCTTCTAGACACGACTGCGTTAGCTTCTGGCCAGCAGTAACATTTGTCGGAATCACTTCACCAGCTGTGTGTCCGATATACTCGCTGCCTTAATAAACCCAGCTGCACACGGACCACAGAGAGATGTGCCGGGGCTTTTCAGGTCGGGTAGAATCAAAAGTTAATGTTGATCCAGTAGGTTAACTTGCTTCAATGGCTGCAAAAGGCTGTGCTTGTGTGGCTTCTTTGTTTCATATGTGGCAACAGGGTGTTAAAATGGTCAGTGGACGGGATCACACTGGCCAAAACAAAAACAGACGTTCCGGACCAGAATGTAAATTTCAAAGGAGAACATACTAGATGTAACATTGCTGTTGGTGAAGCCAGTATTTCAATTTAGCATGTTTCCTTAATCTCTGATGACATATCAGATCATTTTATGACTTATTACAGTAAATATATTACATATTGGTCTTTTAATTAGTGAGCTGTAGAGGTGCAGTTACACAGATTCTCTCACCTTTGGCCCAAGCCAGGTTTCCAGTCTTTAAGCAAAGCCAAGGCAAACGTTTCCTGGCCGTAGATTCATATTTAAAGGAAACATTTTGGGAAATGTGTGTATTCGCTTTCTTGCCGAGAGTTAGATGAGACGATTTATACCACTCTTCCTCTGGTTTTTAAATGGATTACACATACAAGATATAACATGTTAACTACTCAGATTTAGAGGTGATGGTAGGTGGATTTTTGTTAGCTAGGCTAGCTGTTTCCCCCCGTTTCCAGGCTTTATGCTAAGCTATGCTAACCGATTGCTGGCTGCAGCTTCATATTTACCAGCCAGCCCTGTCTATGTCCAATGGGAACATAATCTGCCTACCAGAACCTCTGTAAACATCAGTAATTAACAGGTTATAGCTTGTTTGTTTAATCTGTACTAACAATTTGCCGTTTAACAGGGTGTTATACGCTGGAACCAGAGGTTGCTGGACAACGGCTACTAAACTGAAAAATTCTTATGAACCATCATTGTACACCAACACCATCAAAATGAATTTACAAAGAGAAAGAAGTAACTTTGTTACAGTCCTAGAGAGATCCATCTTCCTCAGATTGTAACAAGATTTTGCTCTGACCCTTTCAAAGTTTTCTAATAACATAATGGAACATTTTTTCCCCCCCCAAAATGTTCATGCTGTTATTCATGCAAAGCAATAAATCCACAAACCTTACTTAGACAGTAATTTGTCAGAGAGTTCCATGGGTTATTTTCCTCCACATCCAGTTTGGTAGATAGGCAGCTGTTCACACTACGTACAGAGTGATATATCTGTGGAGAGAACCAAACCTCATAAAATAATGATGACATTAATGTTGATCTCACTGGAACGTTGATCTCTAAAGCTCATTTTGGAAACCACACATCAGCCTTTCTTGTGCCTCATTGTCGGTGTGTGTGATCCTTCATCGCCCTCTTGTGGATACAAACCCACATGTCACCTCCTTTGCATTTTTGTTTGACCCTCTTATCTTTTCATTATGTCATATGCTTTGCTGAATGTGATTATCTTCACCACCACCATCCACCCATTTGTTTGCTCACTCCCAATGGGGAGGTTTACCCAACTTGCAAGCATGCCTGGTTTGATTTTGTGTATAAGCTGAACATGTACAACTACATCCATCCATCAATTCATTCTTTCATTCAGTTCATGTTGTAATTTGAGTGAGCTATCCATTAAATCACTTCTTTCTCACTCTCTCCCACCCTCCACTCCCTCCCTCCCCCTCTCCTCTTGTCATCAGACAATCACCCTGGTTCTGCACCCATTCTCCAGCTTGCTGCCTCCTCCTTCCAAAACCCCGGTGTTCCCCCTCATGAAACCAAAAGTAAGTTCCAGTGAAGCCGCAGAGACGACTTAAGACTCTGAACTGTAGTGCTATTTTGTCATCATTTGCACCGTAATAATGAACATTAACACTTGAAAAGGATAGTTCGGGTGTTTTGAAGTGGGGTTGTATGAGGTACTTATCCATAGTCGGTGTATTACCTACAGTAGATGACAGTCGACACGCTCCCAGTTTGGAGAAGCAGACAGGAGTTACAGGTATGGGAGCAAAGCAATGTACTGCTGTGGATGGGGCCGGCAGCGAAATGTATTTTAACCACCTAAAAGAAAGGCCCAACTAAAAAAAACAATATCAGTTTAAATGCACGCTATGTTTAGAATATTTTCACGGGTTTACCTTGCCGTGACACAGCTAAACAATCTGTTTTCGACGGGGAACTGAAGTCGTTTTCTATGCTCTCGCCAGAGCAACCGGACAACATTGAATAAAACAGTAATTGTACCTCGCAGAACGAGGGAGTTGCTGGTCTACCGCTGCCTCGATCGGTTAATTTGTTTGTGTTATTGTGTAACTTTGGTTAGTTCGGATTCACCAAAGTCACACAATCGCACAAACTAACCGAACCAGGCAGTGGTAGACCAGCAACTCCTGTGTTTCGGCGAGGTACAATTACAGTTTCTGTAACTGTTTTCACCAGAGTCTGGTGGCTTTGGCGAGAACATAGACGGATACAACGGCTTCAGTTCCCTGTCAGAAAGGACTGTGTGACAGCAAGGTAAAGCGGTGAAAATACTCTAAATATAGCGTACACTTAAACGGATCTCAATGACTTCAATGAACTCATTAATAGTTGCTGCATGCTTGTTTTTTTTGGGATAAAAACAAATATCTGTAATAACAAAACAAAAGCTTGCGGGTCATCAGTGCGATCCGCCATCTTGCTATTAATGTTTACTTCTTTTGTGCATTATGCAACTCCCTTAGTTGATGACACCTTTCTCGATTACAATGGTTCTGCTCAAAACTGGTGTAAACGCGGGCTGGTTCGCTTGATAGCACCAAGGTTCCAGGAATCCTGAACAGAACTGGGTCAAGAACCAGAGATAATAGGCCCTCTTCACAGCAGTCGTTTTGACATGTCATTACAGGGTAAATACGGGTGTAATTGATCAAAAAAAATTATTATGGTCCCATTCTATTTAGTGTCACAACCATTCCAGTGAGCCAGCATGCACAATACCAGGGCCTTGGCCCACCTAAATGGAACAGGACCATAATTAATGTTCTTAATCACACCTGTGTTTACCCTGCAATGACATGTCAACACGGCTGCTGTGAAAAGGGCTTATTTGGTGGGAAAGGGGTCACAGTGTGCACAGTAATTATGTATTATAGAATAGGGAAACAGCACTGATTAGTCTTTGGACCACTTTCTGGCTGTTCTGACCTCTTCAGGCTGCATTTTTTTTCCGACTGGAAACAGAGAATCTTTTTGCTAGAAAGTATTAACAGTGCACAGTATTACCACACACTATAGAAATAAATGTGAAATATTATATTGTCCCCTAGTTCAGGGATTCTCAATCTTTTTGGGGCCTGGGACCCTTTAGAGGGGAGAATATGTTCCTAGGACCCCCTCGTAATCATAACACTGATTAATCAAAATACTTACTACTTTGTACTCTTAGATTCCATTGGAACTATTTGTATTCTAAAACATTTTAAACTTGAAAACTTCAGACCTGTTTCATAGTGATTAACAGAAACACATATCAATTTGACTGATGTTCAGATGAGATAATCCTCTGTTAGTCCCACAGCGAGGAGATATTATTACAATGTTATTGAATGTTAATACCACTGATATACCTTTTAAACAGAGGGGGATTTTATTCAAATTGCATTTGAATTTAACATGGCAGCATGTATCGCCTACATTTCAATTAATTAATTTTAACAGCTTTCAGAAAAATTAACAGTAGCAAGACTGGCATAGTCCTAATAAATCCAGATATTTAAATGTACCAGTCTAAAGCTGACTTTCTGTGGGTGCTTCAACTTAAAAATGAATACAAAATAATGAACTCATTGCCGTGTGTCACAATCATATCAGAGTTTCTATTGGTTCAAAGCCAACATGGTTGGTAGTAATGGACACAATAAGCTTGTTTTATTGGTGCAAATGTTCCCCGTCTGTAGATATGCACTTTTTAATGATACAGCACGATTTTATTATTTATAGCAAATTATTTCGCGGACCCCCTGACAGAGTGCCACGGACCCCTGGGGGTCCCCAGAACCCCCTCTTTGAGAATCACTGCCCTAGTTAACATATGTGCAGTTGCTCCTGTCATTATTAGTTTTTGTTGTGTTTTTAATGGTAATATTTCAACTTTTGTCCTCTGCTGTACCTTACCGTTGTTTACATTCATTTTCATTCACTGTTGAAAAATAAAATGTCACTCTTAGTTTGTCCTCTAGGGGGCAGCATTGACCTGTACTGTTAGTTCTCACTGTACAGTTGACACATTACAGCAGAGATTTAAACGTTTAATGAAAGTACCTAATAAAACCCAGATGGGATCTGTTTTAGAGCTTCATTTCGAGATTAAATCCTTGGATTGACCCCTCTGCTTCATTCTCATACATCAAGATCACAACTCTGGTTTTCTGTACAAAGTATCAGATGTAGCTCACGAGGACGAGAAGAGGCTGTTGTCTCCTGGAGGCAGATTGACCGTCACTGCCTCCGACTTTATCTGGAGGTTGTTTGTCGCCGAGTTTTCCGTCGTCTCCATTCATCCACCGCTTTATCTACAGTCTGTCCAAGCAACTGTGCACAGCTGAACCTGACAGAGTCCTCCTGAGTAGCAGTGAGCTGCAGGCACAGGAGGTTAGAAATGTGTTATCTCTCATCACTGACATGTTGTGTACACATGGAGTGTGTTGATATAAAGGGGTCGTGTTTGTTCGTCTGTGTACAGACATTGTGGGGAACTTGTGTGTGTGTTTTTCTAAATCCAAGCTCCTACCTCAGTGAACCGGCACTTACAGTGAGTACATACTGTAAGGAGGTTATGTAACGGAGGTGCTGTAATACAGGACTTTGCATGAAGTTGCTTTGATGCAACATATGCAGGGTGCTGTACATGTCTTTGCTGGCCATGTTTCCTGTAATTGCTGGAATTCTCTGAATTCAAACGTGGATTCTGTGTGTTTTTAGAAGAAACATTTCAGTGAGTAAGAAATGTGTCTCTGTCAAAAGTGATGCAAAGCAGAAGTTCCCCAGCTTGTTTTCTGCTGTTAATCAGGGTTAAAGACCCGTCAATCACGCTGAAAGTGTTTTGTTTACAATTGGATCACGTGTGTTTTTCCGTCCTCACAGGTTACCCGTCGCTCCGCATCGAGAAGAACGACCTGCGGAGTGTTACTCTAATGGAGGCCAAGGCTAAAGTGAAAGACATCGCCATCTCAAGGGAGAGAGTCACATTACGAGATGTCTTGCATGAAGGTACTTGTCTCTCTTGCTCCCTCTTTCTTTCTTTTTTTTCTCGGACTTCTGCTGTCTTTCTCCTAAAGAAACTCCCACTTTGGTATTTTCTTCAGAAAGTTGTGAACATTATCTTAAGAATTTCACTGTAAACACAAATTCCGGGAGTCTGCTCTTGGCTCCTCAAAGAGATGCTGCTCACAGATTGTGTCATGCGGAGGAGTGGTTCAAATTGCTTCCCCTTGCTTTGCTCAGGAGCTTTGCTGTGTATGAGAGGTATGGTTCTGAGTGGCAGGTCGGTGGAGAGGTTTTTGATGGAGGGGCTTTAATTATTAACATCACGTATCACTAAAAAACACACATAGACATCATATACTGTAGGTACGTATGTTTTGCCCCTTGAACTGAGCTCTGAGAATTACCCTTAATAATTCTCTTACAATCCAACTTCAATTTTTCTTTGATAAAAGTGAAAAATAAGACATATTTATCAAACAACGGCATAGGATTGTGCAGTGGTTCTCCCCCATACAAAAAGAAAACAGGAATTATTAAGAAAGAATTCCTCAAAAATACAAACAAAAAAAAAGATGCACACAAATGGAACAGAGCAATAAAACACTTATTGGCTGACATCGATTATATAAAAACTAAATGAGAATGAATTTGAGAATGAAGATTCTCAAGATAAGATAAGAGGTCACTAAAGTATGATGGGAGAGAAAGTGGCAAGAACATGTATTTATATAAAATACATATACACTCACCGGCCACTTTATTAGGTACACCTTGCTAGTACCGATGGTCTTCTGCTGCTGTAGCCCATCTGTTTCAGGGTTTCCGTGTTGTACGTTCAGAGATGCTATTCTGCATACCTTGGTTGTAACGAGTGGTTATTTGAGTTACTGTTGCCTTTTTATCATCTCGAACCACTCTGCCCATTCTCCTCTGACCTCTCACATCAACGGGGCATTTCCGTCCACACAACTGCCACTCACTGGATATTTTCTCTTTTTCGGACCATTCTCTGTAAACCCTAGAGATGGTTGTGCGTGAAAATCCCAGTAGATCAGCAGTTTTTGAAATACTCAGACCACCCCGTCTGGCACCAACAACCATGCCACGTTCAAAGTCACTTAAATCCCCTTTCTTCCCCATTCTGATGCTCGGTATGAACTTCAGCAAGTCGTCTTCACCACGTCTAGATGCTTAAATGCATTGAGTTGCTGCCATGTGATTGGCTGATTAGCTATTTGTGTTAACAAGCAATTGAACAGGTGTGCCTAATAAAGTGGCCGGTGAGTGTATATGATGATTATATATTAGGAATGTGCATTCCAAGCAAAAATACTATTCGAAAATCACTGGGAATTAGTTGATTATTATTCGAAAATCCCATCCCACACACACACACACACACACACACACACACACACACACATCTGCGCTGACAGAAAAGAGCCGAACTGAAAGTGACACACGTTTTACCGGTAGTAATGTTACTACCAGGCAGCGCCTGCAACGGTTAAAACAAGGGAAATGTATATATTTTTAAGACGGGACAAATAGTCACATAAACTTAAATTTTTTTATAATTTAACGACTATTCGAAAAATCAAAAATCATGACCCTCCCTATTATATATATATATATATATATATATGTCCTATATTGAAAGAATGTTACGTTTGCTGAACAAGAGGACAGAGGCTTCCTGAAGTCTTGCAGCCTTTAAGAGCAGCTCTCTTATTTACCATAGTTAGTACAAACTAAAGAGAGGAATTTGTTTGTGTTGTTGTGTGACTTTGGTGTTTTAAATGGTTCGGATACACCAAAGTGTTTTTGTTAATGGAGTCTGGTGACTTTGAAGAGAGCATAGATAAGGGCTGAAGTTCCCCGTCGGGAAGGGCTGTCAGACGGCTGGCTCCAAAAGCAAGTCAGTCTCCATAGACCTCCATGTTAAAATGGCCAACTTTACAGCAGAAATAAACATGCTTATAGCCTGCTACAACAAACAGTTTTGGTCTCCATAGCTAATTTCCACTTTCATGACAACTGTATGTACGGGGGTGAATTTTTATATAACTCACCATAGGCATAATTGTGGGCGTGGCTGCTTTGAGTGACATGTGGGTGCCGTCTCAGGTCACTAGCTGCTAGCTGTCTGTTCTGCTGCGTCACCCGGCCCTCCTCAGCTCCACCGACGATCCACCTCTTTGCTCATTGTTGGATTAGCCGTGAGTAAGGCTGTGTTGTCACTGCAAAGATGGCGACGGCCGGAGCCACCCACTTTAAGCTTCTCCTATGGGTGACGTGGGTGGGAGACTACGGACATTTTTTATACGGTCTATGGGTAAAGCGGTGAAAATATTCTAAATATAGCGTAGACTTATACTGATATCGATTTATTTTTAGGCGGGCCTTTCTTTTAGGTGGCGCAAATACATTTTGCTGCTGCTCCCGTCTTTGCTCCCCTGTCAGTACTCCTGTGTGTTTCTCCTAACCGTGGGCGTGCCGACTGCCTTCTACTCTAGGTTATACACTGACTATGGATAAGTACCTCATACAACCCCTCTTCAAAACACTCAAACCATCCCTTTAAGCTTATGATTATTTTGTTCATTCTTTTAATAAATTGTGTTCGCAGAGATGATAATCTATAGAAGCCTGTGATTTCAGTTTAATAGTTGAATTTTCTCTGTGTAAATCATATACCTGCGTGTATATAGTAGCAATAAATATGTGAAATTAATAAGTAGCCTCCAACCATATAATTAGAGATGAAATGATAGGAAAATGAATGCCGGCCCTAACTCCTGTCATTTGCACATCTGAGGAATGTCGAAAATAAGTGTTTAAAAAAATAAGTGGAGATAGAAACTTCCTAGAGGGCAGCTGCTGGAATTGGTGAGCTATAAAACAACCCAGTTCTGAAATTTTGATATTGCTTCAGATAATATTTTGTGACAAATGCTGTATCACAATGTCACTCAAAATGTTTTTTCCTTGTCATGTTCCACAGCGTGAAATTTCACCTTTTTGGTATGGGCCTCAATTGTAACTGTTTACAAGACACAAGAGCCTCAGAATCTTTATTTATGCTCTAACAAGCTTCCACTTGCAACTGTTAACAGCTGTGAATTGTAACTTTCAAGGATTTTGCCAGAAACTGTTTGGAAACAGGTGCAAGAAAGATTCAAATGTTGCTGCATGACGTTGTTCCGTTTGATAACCTCTCTCGTGTGGAATCTTTGTGGTATCCTGATGTACGTAGGAGAAGGTATATTCCTTTTCTTAGTCATGAACATCCCATGTCTGATGAAAAAAAGGAGACAGTGACCTAAACATGAACATGCATTTTGCCCAGAACGGACAAACCGCTCTTAACTTTTCCTGCTTGGGCCGTAGTCGATAACGTTACTCGCTCCCGTCGTCACTCTCTCTCGCTTTACCACTCACTTCCCACGTACACACACACTAAGCACTAAGCACTCTACTCTTACAACAACTGGCTCTAGAGGGGTCATTCACGTTTTCGCGTCTGCCACCGTAGCAACCCTACACGCTTGGCACATGGGAGAAGTTGTAATCTGCAACCTCACTGCTAGATACTGCCAGATCCTACACACTGTTCCTTTAATGCAGCAACAAATTAGTCAAAACTTAAACAGGCATTTAAATTCCAGTCTGGAATGTATATAAAAATAGAATTGAATTTAATAGATCAGCCCCATTGTCACCGATACCCGATCCAGTTATTTGAGTCAGAGTCGGTATCGGTATCGGCGCATTCCTACGTTTTTGTTCCTGCAATGTATGAGCATGCCTCATCAGATCAGTGTCACTGAAACCTTCCCATGAACCTAAAATAGCAAAAGGTTGTTCTTGCTGAGGCAGATTACATATTGACAGAAAGCCTTAAATAGTGAAGACTCTAAATCTCTTTCTTTGGCTGTGTATCAAAGATAAACATTACTGCTTTGGCCTCAGCTTTGGCTCGATGAGACTTTTCTCACTTTAGATGCTGGATGCTTTTGGAGACAATTCAGCATCGTCACTGAGTGATGGAACTGAACAAGACTGTACTTCACTTTCTGGAGATTTGCCCACACTGGGGCTTAGTGTGGCTGTGTGAATGATGTAATAGTTACCCAAGGGTGACTACAACACAATGGATGTGAAAAGTGTGGGTGTTCTGTTTTTAAATGCCACTCAAAGGCCCTCTGGTTGTTTATGGTCGTGGTTTCTGTCTAGAACTTGAATGAGAACATGGGCAGCACTCTGTTCCAATTATTGTTTTTTAGCCTACTTTAAAATGTTGAACTGAACCCCTCAGATATTCAAATATTTCTTTGCTAGCACCATGGCTCTAGGGATGGCAACCCATGCTGATATCTCAACAACTACTGGATGGACTTTCATGTTCCCCTCAGGATGCATGGTAATAACCGTGGTGATCGCCTGATCTTTTAAGTATTGACACCAGTAGGTCAAAATACTTTAGTTTATGACCAAATACCTGCAAAACAGCCTGAGCTGTACTTAAGTGTTTAGTGCTTTAGCCTTACAAAGCAGCAAATGTGGACTTGAGTGCTTTCACACCTAACCCTTTTGGTTTGGTCAAAACAGGTCTGTTTGCCCGGTTAGGACGGTTCGTTTGGGCTGGTGTGAAAGCTGTCAATCGAACCCTGATACGGATCAAACAACAGAACCGAGACCACCTTTTTAGGTGGGTCTCGATCAGCTTCCATGTGGACTCTGGTGCGGTTCGTCTGTGGCGTGAAGCAAACGAACCAACCACAGGATTTTAATGAGATTTTAGCATGATTTCAAAAAGCTAAACTACTAATAAATCCATCTGCTGATTGTGAAATCTGTTCAGGAAGCGATATAATAATTGATCTGTATAGAGTGCTCCAGGGATGGCGTATTTCTTGTAAGCCAACCTGGAAGTTAGCATCACACTGGATCTCTTGGGGAAAAAAACAATGGGATTTATTCAGTGGGTTTTGGATTATTGCACAAAAAAAGCTCTGTGGCAAAGAAACATTTACGATACTTACACGTTTTATTCAGCAAGATAATCTCCACAAATGAACACCACTGTTATGATTTTTGAAGCGTGCAACCAACTGAGTACCCCTCCGCTCTTTCCTCCCTTTTCAAGACTGCAGTAACGTGAGCCGCCGAGTGCGAAACCGTGGTAACGCCGGTCGCCTCGCTCTGAGGCCATTCATACCATAATAACACGACTTTAGGAGCAAAGAGAGTCAGACGGCGGCTGGCGATGCCACGGTTTTGCACTCTATGGTTCACGTCACCACGGTTTCTTCAGCACGTCGGAGAACTACGGTTAGAGATGCACCAATACTGATATCAGATATTGGTCCGATACTGATTCAAATAGCTGGATTGGGTATCGGTGACAATGGACCTTTCTGGTATCAGATACCATTATTTTAATAAATAACAATTCAGTAAATTTATATTGTTGTATTTAAAGTTAGGAAAGCGATGTTTAAGTCAAGCCTGATGTTTCCTTACACATAAAAGAATGATCCCAGTCACTTCCACACAGTGAGGCATACAGATTATTAATTAAACACTGGTATTGGATCGGTACTCGATATCGGCCGATACACAAAGCCCAGGTATCTGTATTGGGATTGAAAAAGTCGGATCGGTGCATCCCTAACTACGGTGGCCTTCAGGTAAGGTAAAAATGTGAAAGACTCTCTCTAGAGTCAGTGTTTGGTTTGGCCGTTGTGGGCTTCTGTAGAAACATGGTAGAGCAACATGGCAGACTCAGTGAAGAAGACCTGCTCCCTATGTAGATATGAAGGGCTCATTCTAATAATGATACAATACACACTAATATTCCATTTCTGCTAATAGATTCCCCTGAAACGTTACATGCTGTTCAAGATTTTTGTTCTTGCTATATTAGGTTGACTATCTACTGAATCATTTTATCTTACTTTGCTATGGATGTGGCCAGCTTTTATAGATTGTGACTAATTGTACTTTGTCTGGGTGTTGTGATCATACATGTCGTTGGACAGCTATTGAGGCTCTGTGACACCTGTACCTGGAGAGACCTCATCGTGTAATTTTGCCTTGTGCAACCTTCAGGTGTTTTCAAAGCTGCTGTAAACTTTCATTCTGATATTGCTTTTTCCACAACTGTGTTTAGGTAGTCTTAGATTTATGAGAGTCCTATTGTGGTTTTAATCACATGCCTTCAGGTCCTGTTTCAGTCAAGACTTATCCTGATGTAAATATTGATGCTATGTAGCTATAACTATATTACCAGGATGCTCCACAGCCATCTGCAAGTAAACACACTGCTGGCACACTGAGGTATCTATCTGACTTCCTGACTTGACTTGATGTATTGTGGATAGTTGCCAGCGCAGAAAGTTGTCCACATACATCAGATCCTACATACACAATGCTATAAATAGTGAATAAATATTAAAAACACGAGAGATAACAACTAAGAATCGACAAATACAAGACATACAAGGCCATGTCTCGGGGAGGCAGTTGAACTCAGAGTGGTTCACTTCTGTTTTTGGGAGGCAGCAGGTCCAGACAGGCTTGACGGGGAAGGTAGGGGCGGGAGGGAGACTGTTAAACACTAACCCTGTTGTTAAGCTTCGTCTCTTCTCCTGTTGAAACACAAGGCACAGTTAGCCGCAGGGCTCAGTTTTTTTTCCTCTAAGTTTATGTTGATGGTTTATGTTCTTAAATGGCATTCTACCTCAGTAAAGTCCTGGAGCAACGGAGTGACAGTTTAGACAAAGGAGATGATGAACGCGATCTTTCGAAGCGATGAAAAGTCCTCTGAGCTCCAGTGAATCTCGCTTGTCAGTGAGACAAAAGCCAAAGCTGCGTAATCTCTTTAAGAGACAAAGCATTTTTAAGGAGAAGCCTGTCCACCTCTGTCCACAGATCAGCCAGGCATGGCGACCTATTAGTGAGGTGACATTTCTATCTCTGAATGCGGTGCCTCTCTCCTGCCCTTTTCCTAAAAAATAAAAGCCCGCTGTTTGTCTTTGACAGGCACGTTTGGCCGCATCTTCCACGGCGTGCTGCTGGACGAAAAGGACCCCAGTAAGGAAAAGCAGGTCTTTGTGAAGACCGTGAAAGGTATGCGCTCCATCCAGTGAAAATGTTGTCAAGTGTGTTGTAAGTTTTCCAATCTCTCGTACTAATGTGCAACTCACTTTCTAAGAAGCGCGTTGGTTGGAAAAGCAATCACTGAAATGCCAAAACCTGATTGTAATGCCAAAGGCAAATAAATTGGCCTGGAACTTATCCAGTAAACATGCACACCGATTTGACAGTTAATGAATTATGCGTCTTACTCATGCTGCAGGGTTCGCATGCCAAAGAAAAGACTCCTTTATGCAGGATGGTCAAGTTCTTTTGTTAGCGGCATGTGTCAGCTTTCACTGCCAGTCGCCTTCTGACCTCTCCATTCTCTGGTGTTTACTCAGGGAGGGGTGGATACCAGTCAGCAAACAATATCCCCATGCCAGTTTTGGCTTCGTTAAACTCTTTGCTTCCTCCTCATGCGCCTTTTGTGGAAAAGAACAATGCTGCTTCCATAAGTAGCAAATGATGGCAAAGCTGCACTCAAAGATTAAAATCTGGACCTCAGTGAGCTTGGCACAAGATGGTTTTCCCTACAAGTTTCCTACTAATGTTGGCCAGGGAAACAACTAAAAAGCAAACACTACATGGGGTCTGAGAGTACAGAAATTGAATCCTTAACTTTTCAACTTTGTTACTGCACAGGTCACTCTAGTTCCAATTTTTTTTAAATCTGATTTTTGTGTCTGATAATATTGTTCAGATCATGCGTCTGAGGTGCAGGTGACCATGATGGTGACTGAAAGTTGTAAGCTTCGAGGACTTCATCACAGGTGAGTGGAAGCAAACACTAATCACTGTAGGTTTTGTTGTTTTTTGCAGCATTTGCCTTTTTTTGATAAAACAATCTAAATATCAAAGATTTTAAGAATAGAATAAAGATTAAAAACAAGGAAAGAAAATGCCAAAACGCCACATAACCCCGACGTGGTATGCATCTTAGACCACCGCTTTATCATCACTGTTGTCCACTCCCGCAACAGTTTCAGACCTTAAAGGCAGGGTCGGTAATACTGACTGACAAACTAGCAAGAGTACAATAGATTTTTTTAAATTATCAAACCAAAAAACCGAGCCCAATGACAGTCGCTAACAGCTCTAGCTCCAAAACTCCCTAAATCTAGAGAGAAAGCCACCAAGTCGGCAACACTGACAGTCCGTCCCTTCAGGCCTCCCTCCAAAGCCACTCCCCCAAAAGGATCATAAAGAAAGTAAACAATGAACATGGTTATTGTTAGTACTCAAAGCTGTCAAGCTAGCAGCTTGTGGAAGACCTCGGTGATGCACAAGGATTGCACAGGCAGAGTGCGCACAGGCAGGCAGGTAGGTAGGTAAATCATTTCATTCTGGCTGAATGAAGTTATTGGACAGGTTTATTGGCATATTATTTTTAGTCAGAGCATTTGATGAGAATTTCAACTAGTATGCTGCCTGGCAACAGTAGTAAACACTAAACACCAGCACACGTACCACCAAACATTGCATTTGTGTACTGTTATTATTACTGTAGCTTACCTCCAAGTCTAAATGACTTTCTGTCTCTCGGTGCTTCCCCTCGGGACGCCGCTCTTTCCATGAAACCTTTTTTTAGCTTTTACAAAACGATCTCACAGCCTGAAGCAAAAGGCCTCTTCTTTCCCCAGCGTGTTGACTGTTTCTTTACAAGTATTTAATGACATGTGACCGTCCCTGTGGTCTCTCAATGCAGAGTCGTAGAGATATCTGTACAGGCGAACCGGCTCGCCCAGTCTTCCCTCGAAGGCGTCCATATTGAAATGCGTAGATACACAAATTCAGAGGTGCACGACCAAGCGCTGCGACAATTTGCGGGGCATTCAAGCACAAAGCGAAAGCCGTGATGACGTACTTTTCTGGCACGCACGCACCTCGCACCGGCTTCACTACGGCTTAACCAAACACTATATTGCATCACAGCAGTTCATGTGGTCGTCTTTTAAATGGCTCGGTTTCAGCGCTGAAGAAAGAACACCACATTTTTACACATAGAGCACATATTGTAACGCAGACGGTAAAGGGAACAAAAGATGTTTTCAACATAAACGTGTGACTTTTAGGATACAATCTTTTATTTGGATAAAAAATGGTCTCCGTTTTGATGG